>NW_018020657.1:240996-261281 GCF_002006095.1 Pseudomyrmex gracilis
TATAATATATATATTCAATAATTATTAATATTGACAATATCAAATAAAATTATCGATATCTTTTTGATATTATCAATAACAGAATATCGATACTAAAATATCAAATATCAAAAGAATTATATCCATATTGTCGATATATCGATATCATATGCTCATCCCTACTATGGGCCGAATTTTCTATCCGCAGACAACTTGCGAGGTATTTAATTTTGACATTTCAGGTTGACTGTGCTGCCAACCGTCATCAATATATTGTTATCGGTTATTTCACAGAGGCATTATATAATTAAGACGTATACGTCATCTTGTGAAAAAAAAACTAAAACTATTCGGTAAAATGTGGATTATATATATAAGCTTGCGACTTGAAAGTTACATGGGCCCGTAGAGGGTTAATTGCAAATAACGTAATTATTTCAAAAAAGTTTCATTTTAGAAACAACCGTTTTCTCTTTTCTCGCAGACGTGGCAACAAATACCACGCTTGTTTTTTTCCGAGTTGATCTTCGAACCTAGTTTCTCTCTCGGGGCAAATAAATATGATTCATAAGTCGAAAGCAAACCGCGAAGCACGTACCGTGCGCGACCGCGAATATCAGTAAACGTGCCATTTTTTTCGTTAAAATCCGGACCGATCTGTCTATCGGGCGATACACACTCGACGGACGCGATATAAGGCGCTTATCGGCGCGACTTGCAAAATATATATATATATATATATACGTACGATGCCGGAGGCAGTCGAGCATAGAGCCGCTTTGAAAGTAAGATTAATCGTGCGAGACCTATCCTTATGTCTGACTCATAAGGATCTCGCAATTATAACGTCATAATTGAATTACAAGGAAGGCGCGCGCGCGCGAGGGCACATTCCTTCCCGGCTGCGCGTTTATACGCCGAAAGCGTTATTTATCATTCGTTCCGCTTTGCGACCGGTTCCGGGATGATTCTCCGTTCCTTTCTCACGTGAGATTTGATTTAAAACGGAATTTGAAAGAAAATTAATATAAAAAAAAAAATTATATAGTTAATAAAATTAACTATAATTTTTTTTTAAATTAAGTTAATAAAGTTATAATTAAATTATAGTTTTTAAAGAGAAAAACTTGGGTTTTTTCTTTGCGAAAAAATTGAAATAGAAAAAATTGTATGGATAAATTAGACAATTTATAAAATATTTACAAGTGTCAAATTTTCACACGATAATATCTCGTCACTTTTTTTTAATTAACGTTGCTGTCGTGGCGCGTAATAATCAAACGATCTTCCACAAAAATTCCACCAAACGTGTACACTTTTATTCGACCGATAAATTAACAACATTATGAATTTTGTTTATTGTTTCTCGGTAAAAAATCGACGTCTCGAAGAATTAAAAAGCTTCTAATGCTTCTATTTTTTTTTTTGCGTCGCGTTACGCAATCCCGAATTAAACGAAAAACAACTCGCGAGTCATTATGTCGAGACGGATTTTTATCGTACACGTTCTAATGGGCTATCGAGACGTTCACATAATAAACACCGCGAGCCGCGGATGAGGCCGCGCCTTCGCAATCCGCCAATTATGACAGAACGAAAACTAACATTAAAAACGATTTTAATTGAGCTTCGAAAATGGCGTTGTGTCGAGTGATTTTCCTCCTCATCCCCTCGAGAACACGTTGTTCGCGCAAGTGTGTGTGTGTACGAACGGTTACGCAATCCGCGCCCGGAAACACTTGTGATTGGTGCGCTTAATCATTGACGTTATCGTTGTTGTCGCAAGGTGAAAAAAAATAAAATGGTGAAAATGCCGAGAAAATCTAAAATCGCAATTTTTCCAAAATAAAAAAAAAAAAAAAGAAAATTAATTGCGTGATGATTATCTTCGCGATACCAATGACGTTGGTAGCTTCTGTGCGCGAACAGCGACAAATAATATTACACACACCACGAGACGAGAAAGGAAAAGCTGCGACGACGTGTTCCAACTCATCGCCTAATAATGCGTTATTATCGCGTCGCGAGAAACTTATAATTTAACATGAAATCAACAGCTTTTTGCGGATTGAAAAATCCGAACGGCGTCAATCCCGCAGACAGGCGACGACAAATAATTATCTCGCTCGTCATGTCGACGATCGCGTCTCCAATTCCATCTCGTGGTTTTCTTTTCTGTTAGATTATGATTACTTGTCACTTATTAACTTGATGAGTAAGATAAATTAAATGAACATTACCGCGAGACACAGCCGCGAAATATAAAACCGCGGTCGTGTAATTAATGAGAGTCGTTATACGCGGGGAGAAAGAGGAATTAGCCGCGATAATATATTTTCGTTGTTTCTGCTTTCTCGAGGAAAACAGAAGTCGAGCGAATTAATTTCAAGCGTGTGAGTTAAAAAAAAGAAAAAAAAAAAGAAACGAGTAATAGACATTTCCTACCGCGCAAATGTGTCGTTTATTTAAAAATCGCGTTTGTGCAAAAGTTGTGTGTCGAAAGTTAAATCACCAAATTATTGAACTCTCTTAAGTAGAATCAGTGCATTGCACTGAAAATCAGTAAATATTTACTGATTCCGATAAGTTATAAGTCTTCCACCGAGAATCAATAGATTACTGATTCATTCTGTTGGAACTCTTTTACTGCGCAAATCAGTAATTATTCGCTAAGTCAATCAGTACATATAAATGTACCAATTAGTAGTAAATCAGTAGAATATCGTCACATTCACTAAATAAAACAGTAAGACTGTAATCAGTGATAAAATGAACGATTTGATATTATGTATGTATCATAATGTATCAGTGTAAAACCAATAAAGTAAATAAGTAAATCATGCTTTTATTTTAATGAATATAACGTTTTTATGAACATTTCTGCAATTTTTCTTATGCAAAACGACACGGACTTTATTGGTTTTATCTTACACTGATACATTATGATACATACGTAATATCAAATTGTTCAAATAATTTGATATATATATACATACCTTCAAATAATTTTGCTGTGTCTGCATCCCCAGTAATGTCATAGATTATATATTTTAATTCTTGCACGGTTAAATTTTTTATGTTCTCCATTTATTTCGCAGCATAAAAATGCTCAGAGCTGACAATATGACAATATAAGGTGCGAAAGCCAGTGAAGTGATTTGCATTCAAAAGAAAAATTAAAAAGTTGCCAAACATTACTGATTTTCAGTACAACTATCTGTTACTGAATCAATCAGTCAAATTTTAACTGATTCTCAGTGACAATTAATCTGTTACTGACTCAATTAGTAAAATTTTTACTGATTTATCATAAAAGAGACATACTTTCACTAAACTTCAGTAACATTATCACTGAATTTCAGTGAAACTATCTATTATTGAATCAATCAGTGAAATTTTAACTGATTCTACTTAAGAGAGAAAACTTGTTTGGCCGAAGAGCAATTTACCAATGACTTAGAAGCTTGTGGTTGTTACTTGAAACAAATTATTCGCGCAAAATATGAATTTGAACCGATATTGCGTCGTATTTACGAAATAACGAGTCGCGTATATATCGGGTAGACAAAGGGTGGTGTCGTCGTGGTACGCGATGGTACCGAGGATTTGACCCGCATAATTACCAGTTCGCGAACGATCGATACCAGACGGGCTATCTTATCACGGTCATTGTACACGACGATGCTTACGGCGATGTACAATAATGCTCGCTATTGTCTTCCGTTCTGCAGAATCTCGCGTTCTCAAAACAGTAGTCGCGTACACCGAAAAAATTGTATTCTTGTTTTGAGGAAATATCCCACTTACTTTAAGTATATTTTATACTAAAATAGGCGCAAAGAAAAGTTTCTTATTTTAAGAGAAAAATCCTCTAAATAGTAATATTGATAAGAATATTATACTGATTAGAATATAAAAAGCCTCTATAGAAAAACATATATATCTCACTATCGAAAAAGACTATATTCTTAAATAAAAAATATATTCTTAAATAAAGAATATATTCTTAACTTCAGAAGAATATCATCTAAAATCTTTAAGAAGATTTTTTAAGTATAAAATCTACTTACGAGAATATAATTTTTTCTGTGTAATAAAATTCGAAATGTATTCTTTTCTTTTTCATCTTTCATTAAAACATTTATATAATTTTGCAATTTTTTATTTTGACATTTTGTTCGCGTTTGAATCGGCGCCATATTTTGTAAATATAATTAATTAGTGTACCTTTCGAGTATATTCACCGAAAAAATTGTATTCTTATTTTGAGGATATCCCACTTACTTTAAGTATATTTTATACTAAAATAGGCGCCAAGAAGAGTTTCTTATTTTAAGAGGAAAATCCTCTAAATAGTAATATTGATAAGAATATATACTGATTAGAATATAACAAGCCTCTATATAGAAAAACATATATATCTCACTATCAAAAAAGACTATATTCTTAAATAAAGAATATATTCTTAATTTCAGAAGAATATCATCTAAAATCTTTAAGAAGATTTTTTAAGTATAAAATCTTCTACTTACGAGAATATAATTTTTTCGGTGTAGTAATATTCGCGATTACGCCCTTGTTCAAATACACGATTTGAGATGCAGTTAGAAATTTTTACATGCCGTTTCTCATATCTGCCGTGCGATTAACAAGCGTGCTTATTTTTTTTTTCCACCGCGCGGCTTGTAATTATAACTCCCGCGGCAGCCTTCGAGCCGCACGGATTGTTCCAGTTTTTTCGAGCGCTATTTATATATCCAATGACTATATGTTTTAGAGCAAATAATTAACTACGTATATATTTCTTTAATTTGATCTTTTAAGAATCGATGACAAATGTTTACCTTCAGGTTTCTCACGCACAAAAATTTCGACGCGCAAGATAAATGACACTTTACTTTAGTCACGTGTCATTTATCTGTTTTAAAAACGTGACCAATGAACACGTGACTTTGTCACGTGACAAAGAGAAGTGGGAAAACAACGCGCTGACTGAAGGTCACGTGATTTTACTTTGGTCACGTGTGTCTTTAAAAACCGGATTGAAATGGCACATTACTCACACGGAGAAACAGAGAACAAAGCCAGACACCGTCTTGCAAACCATATAGAGAGAATACATATATATGAGAGAGTTGTCAGAAATAACGCGTGAGAAAATCAAAAACTCGAAAAATAGAGAAAGGGAAG
Organism: Pseudomyrmex gracilis; assembly: GCF_002006095.1. Classification (NCBI taxonomy): domain Eukaryota; kingdom Metazoa; phylum Arthropoda; class Insecta; order Hymenoptera; family Formicidae; genus Pseudomyrmex; species Pseudomyrmex gracilis. The sequence goes on from NW_018020657.1 coordinate 246,166, forward strand.
GATTTGAAAAACAACACACGCCATGTAAATTAAATGTTTTACTTTATAAATTTAAATTATATAGATTGCAGTTACCGCGTGCCAAGTTTTTTCACAAAACAGTTTACTTGAAAAGTTGTATATCCTTCGAGAAAAAATGACGTCTCTTTATTCCACTGTGCGTTGCGTCGGTGACACGTCGCGAGAAACTTTGTCGATGGTTTTTGAACCTCAGCGAGAGGATCTCTCCTCGAAGAGGATCCGTTTCTTTTATATTTCGCAAAGGTATGTTTTACCTGGCAAGCGTGATATATAAAATATTCGGACGTCGCGTGACTCGCGATGACGACCAACTCTCCGTTATTTCCATTGAGTAATTCGAGCGATCCGAGTACGAAGGAATCTCTCAATGTGGAATGCTCTCTCTCTGTCTTCCGAGCGGTGTGCTCCTCAAAGAGAGGGACGAGAGCGTATCGGACTCTCTCCTCGGGCGCAAATTGCCCGATGGTCCGTGGCGCTATTAAGCCGCGCGATTATATACCTATAGCACCGAAGATCGGGAGTTTTCTTCCGGCGATACTCTTCGCGCGCGGCGCGCACTTATACGTGTCAGATCCCGACCGAACTCGACCCGACAATGAAGAAAGCTCTGCCGCACTTGCGCGACCATAATCACGGTATTTGTACACTCGATGACCTTGAAAGTCACATATTCCGCACCGCGCGCGTCCTTCCCGCGCGCAAGCACCTTGAACTTGCCGAAGAATCTCCGCGCGAATCTGGCAACGGTCCAATTAGTTCGATTCTACTTCTAAAAATCTCAACAGCCCTCTACTCGGGATATCTCCGCGTGGATGAGATAACGCGCGCGTTAGTTAGTCTTTGCGCTTTGTCCGAGCGAGCGTTTTTTTGTATTCGCGCCACCCAAATACGGTCACGCTCGCGATTCGATCCAGAGATCCATTTTTTATCGGTCCAAACGTTCTTTTGTATTTACCAATTGTATCTTGATTTCACAAAAAAAAAAAAAACGACACAACAAAATAATACAATAAGATTTATGTAATATGTCCCGGACGTTATTGAATTTTCCACAAGTCACGAGTCGACTCATGCGCGCAATATTCTTTATTTCCGGCATTCGCTCACGGAGAAAAATCACCGCTCGCGCGCGTGTGTGTGTCATCGAGAAATATTTTCCTTCGTGAATAATAATTTTTTTGATTGCCATTACACGATCGATAAAGATCGCCGCATAAATGATTCACAAACGCGCGTCTTCTTCTTCGCGAAACACATTTATTTAATAACCATTCGCGCGCACGGCGTAAGCAATAAAAGTCCCGTTAGTTGCATTAATCCTCCGCGATAGCAAACGCGCTTCGTTATCGCGGTGAGCGCGCATCCTTGTGGGGGGATGGACATTATTATCGTGACAGAAGGCAACGCCGTTCATTTCGATCGAGAGATATACGCCGCTTGGATACGCATCCTGTTGTGCGCAATAATTTGTTTTTTTTTTTTTTTCACAGCCTTCTTTGCATAGTTGAAGGCAAAAGATCCGATCTATGACGCGCGGCGTTGCAACGTTTCCGCGTGCGTGCTTTAAACTATTAAAACAGACTAAAAGCACCGCTTCCTCTCTCAAGTCGTGAAAAAAAAAAAAAATGGTTTTTCGCGGCCGCGCAACAGTTCGGTTAATCTCGACTGAAAAAACTTATCAGCGCGATTTGGGTGAAATATCATCGTCTTCGTGTGTAAAGATAAAAATTTAATTTGAGATATTCTAAAGAGCAAGAAAAAAAAAATTTATATTCGATATAAGAGTCAATATGATTTTTTATTTTCTATTTTTTATTTAATATATACTATATTTTATATATATACTATACATATACTTTATATATACTATATTTTTTATATATACTATATTTTTTTATATATCTACTATATTTTATTTAATATAAAGCTAAAGGCATTGATTTATTTTTTTTTCAGTTCGCGAGCTTGCTCTTTTATTCTGGTGTCTTTCGAATCGGTCACCAAATGCTCTGTGTTTCTTTTGTCAAACCGAAAAGAAACGATGATGATGAAAACTGATTTCGCTCGGGATGGACGTCTTGCGTCTCTCTCGTAAAGGCCACTTAATAGATAAAAAAGAAAAAAGATATATCTCAGGAATTCTTTGCCGGACAAGATACACCTTTATTGCGGTTTTGTTTTTCGCGAGGTGGGTATCTTCCCGGCGGTCAAGTGGAAGGTGGAGTCACGGGTGGGTGACGGGAGCCTCGGTTATAGGGCCCCGCCGCCGTCGGCGCCGTCGGTATATACAAGAGGTATGCCCTCCGGGCACCCACGGCACACGCACCCGTAACCCCCGGTAACCATCGGGGATCCCCACTCGGTCCGACTTGTGTTAGAGCGCGGCCGACCATCGTCGTGCCGTGCCGTCTCGTCCGCCTACAGTTGCACTCGACTCGCCAATCCGTAAGCACGCGACAGTCATCCGCAAGACGACGGATATATCATTCGCGCGAGAAACACAAATCTAGCGTACTCTCAAGCACACACGTACACTTAGTGCGAAATCCGATATATCGAATTTTTTTCAAGTGAAGTCGAAAAAAAGGTCGGAGAGAGAGAAGAAGCGGCGAGTGTGCGAGATATTCGAAAAATTCTCGCAACGTTTTACCTGTGGTCGGTGTGCACGATCTGAAAGTACTTTCAGTGAGTTATTTGGAATTTTCGAGTAATCGAAGTTTTCGCGGCGGGATTCGACGAGCAGCATCATCGACGTCTCGCGCGTCCGCGGTGTTTTTATTTATTTAGAAAGTAGAAAATTTTTTCATTGCCGTGAACATTATTAAATATTTACATTTATATATATATATATAAAATACTCCAAGTAGTCGAGAGTAATAGCGTACGTAAGTACGAGAGATTGGATATTAGCTTCGTGCCGCAACACACACTTCAGTCAGTTGGATCGTTAGTTCTTACGAATATACTCGACTATGAGTGTTTGAGTATTTGCGCGCGTAATCGCTCGATTAAAAACCAATACTTCGATTTTCTCCGAAGCCAGGAAGAATCTTCTTTTCGAAGATCAAAATAAAGAAGAGCGGTGCTTCTTGGAATAAGAGAAACAAAAGTGAGTAAAAACGATAAATGTGTATTATTTCTCTCTTAATTATTAACATTTTCAAACAAAAAATCAAGATATAGGCGGTCGAGAAAATGTAGAAATTTTTTATAGGATTTTTATAGGGCAATATTGTTCGCAACATCAATATTTTTCCATAGTTCTTTCCGAGTCATAAATCGCGTTGCGATAATTAAGTTTATGATCTCGAAGTGCGAGATGTGAGAATCATCTGTTTATTCGAAAAATGAAAATTATCCCGTAAGAAATGTTTTTACATAAAAGTAATATTGTACGAATATTTTACGCGAGACAACAATGTTTAAAATGACACACATTGCAAATTGCAAAATCCATTAGAATGAATTATTTAATCTAAAACTTTTTATTAGCTCATAATTGTTTTGACTTGTTTGCTCTTTTGCAATTGTTTAATCGATACGAATCTACTGTATAATAGAAGTTGCGATAGTAAAGTAGGTTCAATTGCAAGGATAAAATTTACTTCTACTTTAAATCTAAAAGTGTCACACATTTTCACTTTCTCCAAATTAATATTAATATTAATATTAATAAATATAAATAAATATATATATATATATATATACATATATATATTAATATTAATATTCTCGAGTGTCCGGAAGATGAATTCGATGAAAAGAAAAGTTTTTTTTTTGCAGTCGACGTTTTGACGAATCGAGACATTATGGTAACCGCGCGCATTAATGAATTAATTGGCGTTGCGTGATAATGAGTAATGCGCCGTAAATATTGTGGCTAACGTGCGGAAATTACGCGCGTGCGTTGCGTATATCAGACATTTCGCGTTAAGCAGAACGAGAGGAAAGCGCGCACGAACGGACGGTTCGTTTAATATACGACGTTCGTACGCGCGCGTGATAATGGTGACAGTATTATTACGTTAATAGAGATGCGCGAGCGACCGGGATGTGTGTATGCGAGAGTGCGGATCTGTCAGGTGTGATTGTGAGCGAATGCAATAGAGTGAGTCAGAGAGAAAAAAAAAAAAGTATATTTGTCGGAACTTACCTTCGCGTTCTAATGAAAGAAAATCAGTATGAAATTCGCGTACACCGAAAAAATTATATTCTCGTAAGTAGAAGATTTTATACTTAAAAGATCTTAAAGATTTTAGATGATATTCTTCTGAAATTAAGAATATATTATTTATTTAAGAATATATACTTAATTTAAGAATATAGTCTTTTTCGATAGTGAGATATATATGTTTTTCTATAGAGGCTTTTTATATTCTAATCAGTATATATTCTTATCAATATTACTATTTAGAGGATTTTCCTCTTAAAATAAGAAACTCTTCTTGGCGCTCATTTTAGTATAAAATATATACTTAAGTAAAAAATAGTATAAAATATACTTAAAGTAAGTGGAATATCCTTAAAACAAGAATACAATTTTTTCGGTGTACGTGTATATATATATATACACCAAAAAAATTATATTCTCGTAAGTAGATTTTATACTTAAAAAATCTTCTTAAAGATTTTAGATGATATTCTTCTGAAATTATATATATAAGAATATATTCTTTATTTAAGAAAATATTCTTAATTTAGGAATATAGTCTGTTTCGATAATGAGATATATATGTTTTTCTATAGAGGCTTTTTATATTCTAATCAGTATATATTCTTATCAATATTACTATTTAGAGGATTTTCCTCTTAAGAAACTCTTCTTGGCGCCTATTTTAGGGCGCCTTTTATAAAATATACTTAAAGTAAGTGGGATATCCTCAAAACAAGAATACAATTTTTTCGGTGTATCAATTTCACGTTGTTCACGACAAAGTACGCACGTATAGCGCTATCTGTATATAACTATATATAGAAATTTAATTTATGTGCGCGCGATATCTGTTGAAAACAATTTACTTTAAACATATATATATATTAAACATATATATATATATATATATATATATATATATATATTGTATACAATATGCGACGCAAAAATGCACACACACACGCGCACACACGCATAAATACCATTTTCTTTCTGATAATATATACAAATAGCGTTATTATCTTAAATACTCAGCGAGATATTTTTAAGATGCGATGTCGATTTTTGCGACGAGGGTTTTTTAAGGTAATTTGAAAGAGTTAAGAGTAATGAAGCGCGCATAAATTAGCGATCGAAATAGCGTCCGGTTTTGAGGAATTCCGCAATATTCTTGTGCGATATTCCTCCCTCGCTCGCAAAATGTAATTCGATAAATCGGTTCCGGCTAATTGGCATTTTCTGTTAGGCACGAAAAGTTCAAGGAAATGCGCACTTTAAAACGCAGATTTTCTTAAAATCGGCGTTATATTTTAGACAATTGCCTTATTTACGATCGCATACCCGGTGCCCCATTATATGCTAATTAGAAGCGCAACCCGATAATTAGCCGTGTTACTTTACGCTCGAGTAAATTCGCCCGTATTAGGAACGCAATTACTTCGCGATTCCTCGAGGCGATTCGTTTCGAGAGTTATCGACTATCGCGTTGGACTATCGGCGGGTTTTCCGTCAGCAAAAACTGAAAAATTACAGATTAAGAAACCTTAGTTAATTAAGCACGCTAATGACCAGACGATGAGGTTGTCAAAACCATAGTTCCATTAAAACAACAAATTGCGAACTAACGCAATTCGCGATTCTTCTGATTATATTGTATTTTTTACATTGCGTTTAATAATTTAATTGAAAAAAAGAAATACGTGTAAAAATTTCAATCTATTTAGCAAGTAAAATTCATAAAAAATCTCTAGGTTTCGATCCTTGGGCAAGTTTGAACCGATATGCGAGGTGTTGTGCGAGTAATTAGAAATCGATATCTTTTTTTCCAAACGTTTCGGTTTATTTTAAAACCTTCTTCAGTGGACTGAAATTTACATTTGTTTACATTGGACGTAATCTGAATAATTTTACAATTAAAATAATTTTACAGAGAAGTTAATTATTCAGATTACGTCCAATGTAAACAAATGTAAATTTCAGTCCACTGAAGAAGGTTTTAAAATAAACCGAAACGTTTGGAAAAAAGATATCGATTTCTAATTACTCGCACAACATCTTGCATATCGGTTCAAACTTGCCCAAGGATCAAACCCTAGAGATTTTTTATTCTGTTAAGAACCCAATTAAAAACGACATCAACATCGATTATAAAATTCATAAGTTTTTAAAAAGAACGTTGAAATTTTAAAAGGTTTTATTCTACGCGCGTTTTTACCTACCCGGTAAAAAATTTTCCATGTATAAAATTGTATGGACATATTATATATATTTATATTATATAATATAAATTTGCATAATTAGATATAATAATTTTAATTTGTGTATAAGTATATATGATTATATATTAAAACCTTTTTAAAAATATAGTAAAAATATAGTTTTATATAATTTTTTGTATCGAACATGATACTGATAGAGTTATTTTGTAATTTGATATGGAATATCTCTGAAGCCGTTCTTTTAAAAAAAGAAATTCTTCGTGTATAAAATTGTATGGACATATTCGGCATATTTGGATAATTAGGAAATGAATAAGGTCATAACAGCCGCTTTGCAGAATGTTATGCTGAAATGTTCTATTATATATATATATATACATATATATATGGTCACATGTAAATTTTTACATGTGTATTTTGAATTGAAATTTCAATTCTTAAAATCATACAGTATGCTATACTTGCATCTCATGTATGAAAGACCCCGAAAACACGTGTAAAAATTTACATGTGACCATATATATATATGTATATATATATATAATAGAACATTTCAGCATAACATCCTGCAAAGCGGCTCTTATGACCTTATTCATTTCTTAGTTATTACTTCAGAGCCTTAAATTTCTTTATTAATTGTTGAATAATTAGATATAATAATTCTAATTTGTATATATAAGTATATATGAAAAATTTTTTACCGGGTATATGCGCTATATTGGAATATCTTCTGAAATAAAATTGCGGATAAAATATTATGAAAAAAAAAATAGACAAATAAAATTATCGCAACGTACACAATATATTGTGGCGTGCGCGCGTGTTATAAAAAATTAGTTTTTCTTCATTTCCGCGACGAGATAAAGTCTCACACTCGCGGAAGAAAGAGTAAGAAGATTTAAGGGCAATTACTCTTATGCTCCGCATACACATAAAGGATAAAGACATTCATTGTGCGGTATCGACCCTCTTTTAATCGATTGCGCTTCATAAATCACCGCAGCCATCACGCGAGCACAAAGTCTATTTCAAACTATATATTTTCAAGTGCGCGCTATCGTCGATTAATTCATTTATACTACACACAAAAAAGTAGTACACACAGACATCGTCGTGCAAGAGATGGACCGAACGAACTTTGAATATACGAGTTTGAGAAAAACACGCGAGAGAGAATATGAGGAAAGCGAAACGAAAGCGATATTCTCGCTTTTATCTTCGATGAAATGCAATTTCGTTTACACATATGTAGTTACAGCCTGTGTCCAGAGATGATAAATCTATAAGATATAGAAAAAAAATCAACTCACAAGAGTCAGTTTTATATTTACGTTCAATATTTTATGTACATAAAATAATAAGTTAAAATATATAAAAATTAAATATATTATAAAATATAAACTACGAAATATATTTACGATCATACGAGCCGATCGCAGGATGCTTAGTAACTTATCGAGCTTCAATAAGATTTAATTGTTATAAAAAAAATATATTATAAAATATATTTTTTTTTCAAGATATATATAATTGAAATGTAACTCAACATTTTTCCGTCTGATTTAGTCCGGAGAACAACGAGCCTTCTCTCGCTATCTTCAAGAACGGGAGCGTCGTTCAGAGACCGACCCGGGAAGAGGCCGGGTACCTATAGCATAAATAAAAGCACCTGACGTTGGATAAGTTACCAGATAAAAATCAAAGTCAGTGAGTGCGGAAAGCGAACACGGACAAGAAGCACAGAAAAAGAGAGAAAACCTCACGCGCGTATCTCTCGCGTGAGGAACGCAAAGAGAGGGGACGCCCTTACATGCGTCATCGCGCCGTTGCAGGTACAAATCGCACGCGAGCGAACGCCTCGGCGGCAGTACACGTGCACGACGTCCGGTGTCGCACGCTGCGACAATCGCCGCTTCCTTCTCGTTTGTCGTCGTCGTCGTCGTCGTCGTCGTCGTCATCGTCATCATCGTCGCGTAGCTTTATCGCACGCGATAAATGCTCCGTCGTTGTCGCGGATGACGTTTCCTGTATTCTCCAAGATGATTACCTGGATCGTTTTTCTGACCCTCGGCGCCATTTGCCACGGTGAGTAACAATATGTCAGTTTTTTTTAATTTACTCTGTCAAGAAGTATAGTCGACTGGAAATTAATCTCAAAATTAGAGCAAATTACATGTAGAAAAAGAGAGTGGAACATATTTATGTTTAGAAAGGCTACAAATGTCAAACAATTTATAACGTCTTTTCGAATATTTATACACCGAAACAATTGTATTCTTGTTTTGAGGAGATATCCCACTTACTTTAAGTATATTTTATACTAAAATAGGCGCCAAGAAGAGTTTCTTATTTTAAGAGGAAAATCCTCTAAATAGTAACATTGATAAGAATATATACTGATTAGAATATAAAAATCTCTCTATAGAAAAACATATCTCACTATCGAAAAAAGACTATATTCTTAAATAAAGAATATATTCTTAATTTCAGAAGAATATCATCTAAAATCTTTAAGAAGATTTTTTAAGTATAAAATCTTCTACTTACGAGAATATAATTTTTTCGGTGTACAAGTGTCATTTTAAATTGATTTTAAAGACAATAAGAATATAAATTAAAACAGCAACTTTATCTTCTTAAGACAAAATGTCTCTAGTAATTGCTCGAACCTCGCTATTTGCGCTAATCGTGCCGATTTCCCAAAAGCGTTTGAGAACACACACCGAAAAAATTATATTCTCGTAAGTAGAAGATTTTAAACTTAAAAAATCTTCTTAAAGATTTTAGATGATATTCTTCTGAAATTAAGAATATATTCTTTATTTAAGAATATAGTCTTTTTCGATAGTGAGATATGTTTTTTTTAATAATTAAAAATAATATAAGTGTTAAATAATATAAGTGTTAAAATTATTATTATACTGTATTTGTTTACATTTTATTATAAAAATAATAATTAAAAAGAATATAAATATAGATATAGATTATGATCATTAAAAATAAAAGATTAAACATAGGTAATATGTATGAGAAACGTTAAAATGTAATAAAAATAAAATTATTTAAAAAATCTTACAAAATATCGTTATTAATGCAAAATATATATAGATTACGTACTGATTATATATATATATAAATCTAATTAGTATATATTCTATTAGTATATATTCTAATCAATATATATTCTTATCAATATTACTATTTAGAGGATTTTTCTCTTAAAATAAGAAACTCTTCTTGGCGCCTATTTTAGTATAAAATATACTTAAAGTAACTGGGATATCTCCTCAAAACAAGAATACAATTTTTTCGGTGCAGGAGTCATCGTTGTATATACACGTGTGCGCGATAACTTTATTTTAAGACTCACTAAAAAATGATAAATTGTGCAAACACGAATCCGACTTGTTCGTTTCTAAAACGAGCTTCCGAAATTTGGATCACGACAGCACCTTGTTATCACTTGAAAGTTACGAGCGCGCGATCATTTGCATCTTATAATTGGCGCTCTCTCGTTATAATTTCTCTGATATCCGATCGCGCGAAGCGCGCCGGTATCTTAAAATAGAAGAAGACTCGATCGATACTCATTTACAAACGCGACGATGCAAATCGACAACGAGACTTCATCGAATCACACGAACCCCTTGCTTTGGATCTGAATCCACGCCGACCGCGCGTATAATGACAGAATTTTGATGCATCGCCGATTGATCGCCTCGACGAAAATTACGTAATTTGTGCGATTACAGAGACTCGCGATGGAAATTAGTCCATTATGTAACACCGCAGGATGCGCCGCGATTCTTCGCTCGAGAGCGCGGAGTTCCTGAAAAAATCGTTTTTTTCTTTTTCATTTATATGTGTGTGCGTTCTTTTTCGAAGACCGCAGATCTGTCGGGTTGTTTACGTCATTTTAAACAAATCGACAATTTTTACCGCGATATAAATTTTTTTCCGATCTTTCGCGGTACCTTCTTCTCTACGAGATTATATAATTTCAATGTTCTCTCACGTAAGACCGCGGGATCGCCTTGAGCAATTGTTTCGTACGCTTTTGTTTTCGCTCTCGCGTAACTGCTACGAAACTGTTAAATAAAGACTATTGAATAAATGCTCACGGAGAAGAAATAACCGCAACCCCGATGTAGGTCGTACACCCAAAGACGGAATTGATATGCAGCGAGCCGTCATCGTTGCTTTTACGACTTACTTAAAGGCCACAACTTCGGCAAGGGCCTTTGTAATCTTAAATGACTGTGAGTATTAAGGTTGCGTTCAAAATCACTATTGCGAGGGCACGTTCTCGGATCGTTCAAGTCGCAATCGCCGGTTGTTCACCTCGATCATTGGCGAAGAAAAAGTTTTTTCGGAAGCTGAACTTCAAGTTAAATCGCGCGCAAAATGTATTCTAATTTACTCGTTCGCCTTGCGGTGTTGCAAATTTTGCACAGAGTAAAACTTGACGATAATTCTTCAAGGGCGTGTGCGAATTAACAGCAAGGTGACAGTGCAAGAATGAACGGATGTTGAAAGTGAAAAAATGACAAAAAAATTAACCAATGATCAAAATATATTCGAGTGATCGAACACAACCAATAAGATTCAAATTTTTTAATACTACAAAAGAAGTAAATGGCTCCAGTTAATTTGTAATTGCGTTGAGAGTGGCGGTTGGAGCGAAAACACTGGTGTAGTTGTGCGAAAGTGTGAAAACTGATTTTATTTGAGAAATTTGACGTGGTATAAACGTTTCGACCTTCGGTTTAGGTCCTTATCAATAATATATTCCATAATCGAAAATATAAAATGACGTTACATTGTAAGAAAGGAAATATGTATTAAAAAGTTCGCAGAATTGACGTAGTTGTCAAATAATAAAAATGTTCAAATTTTTTATTTTTTCTCATTACTGGATATTTCATAATTTTCTGGGCCTGTCAAATTTTTTCTTATTTTTATTTTTTCTTTAATTTTTATATATTTTTTTACGCGTAACGTTAACACGCGCGCGTATATCATTTATATATATCTTTTTCGTGTTGAAAAGTCTGTTCTAATCTGTCGTTAGAAAATTCCGCGTTTAATAGAGAAAGCACTTCGACGCAACAAAACGTCGCGTACCTAGCATTGAAATCTACTTCTATGCACCTTGGCAGTGAAACCAGCTCGAGGCGATTCTCTCTCGCGCGCGCGCGCGCGCGATCTGCGCGTTTCGGGATCTCTTTTCTCCGTCTACATTCGCTGAGCATTCGACGATTGCATTTCATTAACAAGTGCGGCACGCCATCCGGAGACGCACGTGCGACGACGCAACGCAGCCAATGCCCGCGTGCAGTTTAAAAGGCAATTTAGAAAGAATGCGTTGTGTTTTTTATGCAAAAATTATTCTCTTCCGAGAAGAGGAAGAAGGGCACGACATAATTTTCGCAAGGCGCTTTATGTTTATTATTTTTCGTAAATATCGGATGACATCTTATCTTTTTTATAGGATCTTTTTTGTATCACGATATACAAAAAATGTGTACTTTTAAGAATAAATAAATATTCGTCTCAAACTATCGATGATATAATTGAATAATGTTTCTATACACCGAAAAAATTGTATTCTTGTTTTGAGGATATCCTACTTACTTTAAGTATATTTTATACTAAAATAGGCGCACAGAAGAGTTTCTTATTTTAAGGGGAAAATCCTCTAAATAGAAATATTTTTTGATACGAATATATACTGATTAGAATATATACTAATAGAATATATACTAATTAGATTTATATATATATAATCAGTACGTAATCTATATATCTTTTGCATTAATAACGATATTTTGTAAGATTTTTTAAATAATTTTATTTTTATTACATTTTAAAGTGTCTCATACATATTACCTATGTTTAATTTTTTATTTTTAATGATCATAGTCTATATCTATATTTATATTCTTTTTAATTATTATTTTTATAATGAAATGTAAACTAATACAGTATAATAATAATTTTAACACTTATATTATTTTTAATTATTAAAAAAAAACATATCTCACTATCGAAAAAGAATATATTCTTAAATAAAGAATATATTCTTAAATAAAGAATATATATTTTTAATTTCAGAAGAATATCATCTATAAAATCTTTAAGAAGATTTTTTAAGTATAAAATCTTCTACTTACGAGAATATAATTGTTTCGGTGTATGGAAAGTTAACTGGACAAGTGTGGAAATAATTTTACTAATTAACGCGCAACAAAAGATTTTTGGAATATGAAAGTGCCGGCGAATTTTTAATATTAAAACCGCGAGTTCAAAGAGTATAACTGTTCTCTCTCGCGCGGCGAATTGTGTTTCTCTTCTGAATGGGCCTTAGCTCGATGCCCGGATTCACTTTCGTTCCGCGCGTCGTCGCCGGAATAACAAATCGGGCGCGGCGTGTTGCGGTTTTCGCCCCGACACCGAGGCGACGACGACGACGACGACGACGAAGCGAAATCATGCCGCGAGATCTCTCACGCGGCCGGAATCAGAGCGAAACAGAGCGGCGGCGCATCGCGTGTGCATCGCGTTTTCAGCGCACAATTTCTTGGTCGGTGAGCGACGTTGTTTTCGTGATGATCATTCCGTGTAAACCATTTATAGACGTGAGTTTAGAACATACAGTAGACAAGTTCAATTACCAAACGATCGTAAGATATCTTGTCGGAACGTATAAAATTAGCGGGATATTCTCTGAGCAATACCCCGAGTCGAAATTTAGCGTCTACATTGAACCTCAATTTTTCTTTTTTTTATGTAGGAGTAAGAGAGAAAGTAGATTCTACTTTGACGCTGCTACATGTCCGAAATTTTCTTTTTTCCTGCTAAAGTTTTAAGGTAGGGTTCAATTCTCAGATCAGACTGCGCATTGCAGGCTCTGATAGGCTCTGATAGGCTCAAAGTAGGAGTGAGAAAAAAAGTAGATGCTACTTTGACGCTGCTATACGCGTCCGAAATTTTTTTTTTCAAAAATTGAGGTTCAAATATAAATATATTTTATCAATAATTGTAACCACAACCAAGAGACAAGAAAGCGATTTCATATAAAAAAAAAATAAATAAATAAATCGACGATGTAATTTTTTTTGTACAGGTCTTTGTTTTTCAAAATATGTTAAAAAATTAATTCAGTATATAAATATGATATCTATTCACATTTTTTAACTATTGCAAAACAAAGCTTCTAGTATGTGAGAAAATATTTTGCATTTTTCGACGTACATGGAAAAAAGAAAATCATCTCACTGAATGTTTAACGAGATTTTTTTTTTAACGCATATATCCACGTGTCTCGATAAAGGGGGAGGGGGAGGCGATAAATCTGAATCGCGCGCGCGCGCATGTCAGATCTGTGATCGTTGCCCCCTTTCCGAGGGCAAGAGAAGAAGAAAAAAGAAGCGATGTGTCCGACGATAATTTCCTAGGCGCCGACCCTCATAGGCCGACCGATGCATCACGCCACATCACGCCATGTGTACATAAAAATGCATCATCCCACTGTCGCTGGGGGGGAGGAGGAGAAGGCGAAAGAATTCGTACGAATTCCGACGCACACACGCACCGACTTTCTTCTTTTCTCGTCGTCGTCTTCTTCTCGTCAGGGCCGAGACTGCCGGTGCAGTTCCCTATAATGCCGCCGCGCGCACCCTTCTCTCTCGGCCGTTGCACACACGTGTTTGCATTCCAGCGCGATGTTTCACTAAATGCACGCATTGCATCGGGTTTAACCACCCCTCTTCGGAGGGAGAACCAGTTTCTTTCGGAGCCGGCGCGGAGCGTTGCGTGCTTTACGGAGGAGGAGCGCGGGGGAAAAAAAAAAGAGAGAGAGAGAGGGGAGCGGCAAAAGACTTCGCCGAATCTCGCGAAGAATAGACTGCGATCGTCATTCCGCACGATATCGAGGCCGAACGAATTCCTCCCTCCATCTTCTTCGGAAAGAAAAACGGTCATTCCGCATTATATGCTCCCTTTTGACGTTTTAAATGTTCGTTGATTATTGAAACACACGTGTAATTTCTTTTTGTGACACAAGCATCCCGGTCTCACCGGGATTGTGTGCGCAAGAAAATGAAAATTATTTGAAAATGAACATTTGTTACACGCGCGTAACAATAGAAACTACAAACAAGAATATTTGGTTTCGAATCCGGTGCAGCGGTTATAAACAACGCACGATGTGAATGACAATTCGTAAGTGCGCGTGATGTTTTTTTGCGGAAAAAATTATAAGTTAGCGAGATAATGAGGCAAATCACATAGTTCGTACACGACTCGCAATCTGCTACGACCGAACTAACAGCGAGACATAGAAGCGCTTGAGCAACGCGTAACCTGGATGCTCATCGGGACGCGTGTAGGTAAGTGCTGTTCGACTATCGAACGTCACGCGTCAGTGGACGGAGTCTCATTGAGCTCGAGATTTGCTATCAATATATATCGCGGATAAATGTGCGATTTATCACGAAAACACACATCGAAAAAATTATATTCTCCTAAGGAGAAGATTTTATACTTAAAAAATCTTCTTCAAGATTTTAGATGATAATTCTTCTGAAATTAAGAATATATTTTTTATTTAAGAATATATTCTTTATTTAAGAATATAGTCTTTTTCGATAGTGAGATATATATATGTTTTTCTATAGAGGCTTTTTATATTCTAATCAGTATATATTCTTATCAATATTACT
>NW_018020657.1:262171-271296 GCF_002006095.1 Pseudomyrmex gracilis
TATATTCTAATCAGTATATATTCTTATCAATATTACTATTTAGAGGATTTTCCTCTTAAAATAAGAAACTCTTCTTGGCGCCTATTTTAGCATAAAATATACTTAAAGTAAGTGGGATATCCTCAAAACAAGAATACAATTTTTTCGGTGCAACGACACAAAGTATCTCTATACGATTTTGTTCGAATTTATTTATACGCTCGAATTGTGTTAAACTATTTTGTATAAATAAGAATGCGTTTTAATTACTTTCGATAATGCGCAAATATTTGATTTCTTCTTCTGTTTCTACATTTCGAAAGCGGTAAATGAGTGAATGAATAAAATAAAATGAATGAGTAAAAAAACGCGGAATTAAAAACCCGCGGTGTGTATTTTACAACGCGTATCTCTTCTTCGGAAAAAAATTGCGTTTGCGCGCTCGAGAATAACGAATGAGATAACATACAAGCCGAGTCCTGCGCGGACGAAGGATGCACATTCCTGCATATCCTTGACACGATCAGAGCTCTCTCACGTCAGACGACGTATGCGCCTCACCGTTTACGGAATTCTCAGGTTTTCAAGGCGTCGACGTCGTCACCGTCGCGTGCAAATATAAAAAAAAAAAAAAAAAAAAAACGGACGTGCACATACCTCTCGACGCGAAGCCAGCCGTGCATGAAGAGAAAGACAGAGAGGGAGAGAGAGACGGAAAGAGAGATAGTAATTAATTAATTACTCAGCCGATGAGAGACAAAAATGCCGTAGAAATATGTAAAGAATCGCTTGACCTAGCGTCACGCGCGCAAAATTAAAAACAATTACAAGACGAAAATAGTGATAATGATGAATTGAAAAATAATATTTACTTTTAAAAACATAAACTGCATGTTCGTTATGAATAAAAAAAAATAGAGAAGGAGAGGTACAACGGATATAATCTCGTTTTACGAACTTCGCGGAATAATTGCTATTAGTCATACGAAGATTAATTTACGACCGATGACGTTCGTGTACGTACGTGAGACACGCTCCGGAACACATAATGCATATTTGATAAAGAAGAATAGCGAATGAGACGTGCGGGTGCGAAACCCGGTGAATCTAATAATCTCGCGGATGCGATATGGCAATGAATCTCCGAGTTCGATTAGCAACGATGCGATCGATTAATATTCGCGGCGAGTCGATACGCCGACAGCGGAAACCAGAGAGCTGACGCGATCAGTCGCGCGCATTTCCGGGATTGATCGCGAAGAAGAGAAACCGGAAATTAATTAATAAGATCCCCGAGAAGAGTATCTTCAAATGAAAAAGGACGGGAAAGAATATATTGTTTCTCTAATTGTGCAAATAAAAATTGGAACAACTAATTCTCTGATGTGATGATCTCTTCCGATGTGATCAACGTTGCATAATAAATGAAGATACGTTCGTGTGCGGTACTCTCTAATTTAAACCCGTTCGAGTCCACTACGTATACGTGAGGATATATTCCGTCTCTCGCTTATGAAAAGACAAAATTGTGGCGTCTATATACCGTGTGTCTCTTGATAAATTACCCACTTACTTAATTCGGTATTTGAAGAATTCGAATAATTTCCTATTGATAAATAAATATCTCTCTCGAGTCTAGAGGCCGAATATATTTCGAATCTTCTGGGAAGTGTTGTTGTGTAGGTTGACGCTTCCTCGAAGAATTTCGTTTGCAGTTAGGCCAATGAAAGACTTCGTCGGAAAGGTGCGGTTATCTTGCAGCACACAAGCGGCATGATGTAACGCGCGCTTGCAATAACGAGAGGCGTTATATCTTCGAAGGAATAAGAAAGCTACGTTACGTTTAAGTCGTAATATTTATACCTGCGTTCTATATCGTAACAATTAGTTAATTTTTTTCTTCGCGTCATGCGCGCTTATTATAAATATCACGTCAAACAACAATAATGACGAAACACCGAAAAAATTGTATTCTTGTTTTGAGGAGAGATATCCCACTTACTTTAAGTATATTTTATACTTAAAATAGGCGCCAAGAAGAGTTTCTTATTTTAAGAGGAAAATCCTCTAAATAGTAATATTGATAAGAATATATACTGATTAGAATATAAAAAGCCTCTATAGAAAAACATATATATCTCACTATCAAAAAAGATTATATTCTTAAATTAAGAATATATTTTTAAATAAAGAATATATTCTTATATAATTTCAGAAGAATTATCATCTAAAATCTTTAAGAAGATTTTTTAAGTATAAAATCTACTTACGAGAATATAATTTTTTCGGTGTACTAAAACAGATAATTAAATTTATTTTAAGAAATACTCTTATATGTAACAAATATCGATTGTTAATTTCTCTTGCTGTAAACACATATTAACAATATAATAAAAGAAGTCGCGCAATGTCAGCTGTTACAACGAAAAAAATTGTATTCTTGTTTTGAGGATATCCCACTTACTTTAAGTATATTTCATACTAAAATAGGCGCCAAGAAGAGTTTCTTATTTTAAGAGGAAAATCCTCTAAATAGATATATTGATAAGAATATATACTGATTAGAATATATACTAATAGAATATATACTAATTAGATTTATATATATATATAATCAGTACGTAATCTATATATCTTTTGCATTAATAACGATATTTTGTAAGATTTTTTAAATAATTTNATTTTTATTACATTTTAAAGTGTCTCATACATATTACCTACGTTTAATTTTTTATTTTTAATGATCATAATCTATATCTATTATTATATTCTTTTTAATTATTATTCTTATAATGAAATGTAAACTAATACAGTATAATAATAATTTTACTTATATTATTTTTAATTATTAAAAAAAAAAACATCTCACTATCGAAAAAGACTATATTCTTAAATAAAGAATATATTCTTAATTTCAGAAGAATATCATCTAAAATCTTTAAGAAGATTGTTTAAGCATAAAATCTTCTACTTACGAGAATATAATTGTTTCGGTGAAAGAATACACTCACGTGTGGATAGTTAAGGTATCACCCTCGATTGTTTTCTAATTTTCAGTTTTACTTTAAACTTTTGCACAATGTTTAAAAACCTGATCTATGAATCCCTGAATTTTTTCACATTTTTTTACCGTTTTTGAGAAAATCGAAAACGAGTTTCGCACGATTTAACACGGAAGTGATAGGGAGAATGAGGAAATCACGTGCATTTACCTAAATATCTAGAGTTCAAATTTTCAGATTTGTCTAAAAATATTACCACAGCTTCTTTAAACCACAACGAAAATATGTGTGAAAAATCAGACGCCTGTACAGTTTTTCAGTAATAATTAAAGTAACACAGAAAACGAGCGATTTTATGATTAAGTATGAGAAAGATCGACGTTACCATTTCCTTAATTGGAGTGAGATAGAACTATCTCCGCTCCCCCGCGTTCGCAGGGACGTGGAGGGTAACACCTTAAATTACTTAAAAACGCAAACGAATTCCCGAGTCACGCGTCATCTCAACGATTTGCGTTTGTTTGAACGATTTTCTGCGCGTGGCAAATTTATATTTTTTCTGTGTTAGAAAATTTTTACCTTATATAATGATTTCATCATCTATCTTGGCGTATCTTCTCTTTGGCCATTATCCGTCGTGACCGTCATTGCGTGCCGCAAAAATGAGCGGAGCGAATCAATTAATCGGAGGACGAAATCGAATCGACCGGATCGCGCGATCGATGTTCCCCCCCGCTTACGGGGGGGGGGGTCAACGGCCGTCACAGGTTGCGATTTTAATTACGGAGCAAAATTCTTGCCATACGATGGTCTCTCTTGATCTTTCTCGGCCGAGATCGATTTCGCTCGGCTACACGCTTCTTACCTCACATCTATGCTTCATGGTCTCTCTCGGGACGAGATTCCATTGTCGCATTTGTCACGGCCGTGTCTCTTAATCTCTCGCCCCCTCCCGAAAAACCCATTCGGACGGTAGGTATGTATGTAATTCGATCTGGAGAGACCTCTGATTATCAGGCAATAAAAAAAACAAACTCCTCTCGCTGAGAGACGCGCGGCGCGTATTTGCGTGACAAAGAAAGTGTAAGAAAGTCTAGGTCATAACTCGCGACGGAATAAGCTCGCTTCCTCGGTTTGAAAATTCCAACTCGCTTGCCCCCCCCCTCCCCCGCGTTGATTTTTAAATTAAAACGAACGAGAAAGATAGACGTGGTGTAAATTAGAAAAACGGGGATACAATATAACGCGCGATATCGCGTTTGTCGAAAATGGGGAACTTAAATTTCGCGTTCGTTTAATTCACAAATATCCAGAAACGGTACGAAGATATCGTAATGGTTTAAAAACGAAAATCGGAAATTAAAAGATCAAAAACATATGCACACCAGTTTTTCCGCACCTATTATACTATTTGAGAAAAAAAAAGTGTTGTCGCGCGCGGAATTGCGGGGCTGTTACGATAATTTGTTGCAACGCGATTGCGACATCAAAGGAATCCTCGGCTGCTTTGACAGAAGTCAATCGCCGCACGTAACGCCCGTAAAACGCACACACACGCCGCCGCATCAGTATGTCAATGTAAAGTGGAAACGACCTTCCAGTGTCAGCGACCAACTCCGCGTTTGTCTCTTGAGGACGGCGGCGGATCGGCGGCTTCAAAAGTAAAGTCCCGCGGCTTTAAACGTTACGCTACAATACACCAAGGACCAACTTCGGGCGCGAATGTGTAATTGTATATACGTACTACATACTCGTCATGTAGAAAGTGTGCGATCGCGCGCGGTGACGCACAGGGGCGTCTCTTCTTTCGATAATCACCGATGAACGGTGATTAAAAAAATCATTATTGGAGGCTCGTTAAAAAAAAAAAACTATATTTGAAAAATAAATAATATTAAAAGTCATTAACAATGGCTGTTTGAAGCAAAACACTGATGATAATGTGTATGTAATGGCGTGTTACTTTATTTAAGAAAACTAAGTTACTCCAGTTACTTTGTAACTCGGTGAGCGTAATTATGCGAAGTTGTGTCAAGTTTGTTTCAAGAACTTTAAATATCCATGTCCACGCGCATGTGATGAACACCACTATTTTTTACTTATATTGAAAAAGGCCTAATTCGAAGGTCGAAAACGTTAATATTAGGTTACTTAAATAAAGTAACACGCCATTACATACACATCATCATCAGTGTTTTGCTTCAAACAGCCATTGTTTTAATAAATAATAAATAATATTATAAATTAATATTATTTATTAAATAATATTGCATTATTACTTATTAAATATTATTTAATAAATAATATTAATTATTATTAAATAATATTTAATAAATAATATTAATGACTTCATATATTATTTATTTTTAAAAAATTTGAAGCTGACTACACCCATCTCATCATTTATATATTTGAAAATTTTTTAATTCTGCGATTCAAAACTTGGAAGTGTACGTAACTTTAAGTCTTAAAATTCATTAGATTAAAATTGGATTTGCTTTACTAATAAATTTATAAAAAAACACATTTCTCTTATTAAAAATACATAATTATTTTATATTCTCTCTCTCTCTCTTTCTTTTGTGTGTTTATAGAATTATAAAACTTACTTGGTGCTTTATACTATTTTTTTCTTAGATCTTTTATATATGTAGGGTAAAAGACCCAATTACTGTCACCTGGATAATAAACTCTGGCGTTAGCGAATTGTTTTTACTATTTATTGATCAAAAACACGTGTTTTTCTTCTTATCTGGTATTATTCGATGTCTCTGATATAAGAAACAAAATAATACCGCCTCTCAAAATCTCTATTTTTATTTATAAATTTAATAATTAAAAAAGAACGATGCGAGAGAGCTATTACCGTCACCCCCTAAAATGAAAGAAATGAGAACAAGAATGTTGAGTGCTGGATTTTTTATTATATTAATTGCACTTAAAATTCTATGTTAGATTGTTTTCATGCATAACTTTTTAGGATTTATTTAATATTTTAAATAAAATAGCTCAGGGTGACAGTAATTGGACAGGTGACGGTAATTGGGTCTTTTACGATATTTGAAAATTTTTTAATTCTGCGATTTAAAACTTGGAAGTGTACACCGAAAAAATTATATTCTCGTAAGTAGAAGATTTTATACTTAAAAAATCTTTTCAAAGATTTTAGATGATATTCTTCTGAAATTAAGAATATATTCTTTATTTAAGAATATATTTTTCATTTAAGAATATATTCTTTATTTAAGAATATAGTCTTTTTCGATAGTGAGATATATATGTTTTTCTGTGTAGAGGCTTTTTATATTCTAATCAGTATATATTCTTATCAATATTACTATTTAGAGGATTTTCCTCTTAAAATAAGAAACTCTTATTGGCGCCTATTTTAGTATAAAATATACTTAAAGTAAGTGGGATATCTCTCCTCAAAACAAGAATACAATTTTTTTCGGTGTAACAGCTGACATTGCGCGACTTCTTTTATTATATTGTTGATATGTGTTTACAGCAACAGAAATTAACAATCGATATTTGTTACATATAAGTGTATTTCTTAAAATAAATTTGATTCTCTGTTTTAGTACACCGAAAACATTATATTCTCGTAAGTAGAAGATTTTATACTTAAAAAATCTTCTTATAAAGATCTTAAATGATATTCTTCTGAAATATTAAGAATATATTCTTAATTTAAGAATATAGTCTTTTTCGATAGTAAGATATATATGTTTTTCCATAGAGGCTCTTTATATTCTAATCAGTATATTATCTTATCAATATTACTATTTAGAGGATTTTCCTCTTAAAATAAGAAACTCTTCTTGGCGCCTATTTTAGTATAAAATATACTTAAAGTAAGTGGGATATTCTCAAAACAAGAATACAATTTTTTCGGTGTATGTAACTTTAAGCCTTAAAATTCATTAGATCAAAAGTGGATTTGCTTCACTAATAAATTTATAAAAAAACACATTGCTCTTATTAAAAATACATAATTATCTTATATTCTCTCTCTCTCTTTCTTTTGTGTGTTTATAGAATTATAAAATTTACTCGGTGCTTTATACTATTTGTTTTTCTAGATCTTTTATATATGTATGTGTTTTTAGAATAATCATCGTTGGTGACATATTAATGCAAATTACGTTTGTAACACATGTGCGCAATATAGATAGAACGCGGCCTCGTCGGCGACGATTCTTGCGCAACGCCAAAGTTTCTTCGGTTCTGCAAATACAAATGGTATCGCGCGATACGCGCGAAAAGTAAAACCTGCTGATGTGTTTTTCGAAGATCCGCGGACGACTGTAATAAACTATTTGAGTCGAACTATCGATCCGACCCTGATTCTATCTGCACATGGTGACAGACGCGCGACGCAAGGCGATTGTCTACGTGACTTGTCGTTAGCTTCCTGCCCGACGTGTCCCACATATCCGTTTCGCTCGAAGTTCTTCGCGACGTCGTGTGGTCGCGTCGGCTTTCCGACTGCCGACTTTCGATTCCCGTCGCGCGCGATTTTTGTTTTCCGAATCTCAGTTTCTCCATCATATAGCTCTCTTATTTTTGATCCCCAGCGACAATTTTATTTCTAACTTTGAGACGTTTAGAAGCTTCTGAATTCTCAACATTCTATTTTTATTAAATCGATAATATTAATTTTTAACTCAAAACGCACACTCGCAAATTTACTTTGCAATTTTTATTGATTCACCAGGTGTTCCTGTGGCCGATGAGCTCGTTGAGACGAGCACGATCGGAGAAACCGGAAATGTCTCAGAAGCGACCGTCGTTCCCGAGGCGGAAGGTCACTCGATGGACGACATAATGCCGGGTACGAAGCCGCCGCCACCGCTGTCATTGGTGTTCGTCGACGTTCCGGAGCACACGGAAACCGAACTGGGCTCGTCCGTGCTGTTGGCATGCCGAACGGCCAATCCTGTGGCCGAATGCCAGTGGTCCTGGCAGCCATTAACGCCGGTTCACCTGCCGCTTCCGGACGTCAGTGAAAGCCCGCCGGTTTCTACGAGTGAGCGCGAAACTACGTAACATTGTTTCTTTTTTTTTTTTTCGCGATCAATCAGCCCTCAATCAGCGTTCAATTCGATTTGACATTCGCGCGATTTAATTTAATTCGCGATTAATTAATATTTAAAAAAAAGATCGATTGTCGCATCCTACGAGAGTGTCTTCGCACAGCAAAGTTTGTCAAAATCTCTTCTCAATTTGGAATCTTCGATTTGTATAAGAAATTTTTCGAAATTTTTACGTCACGTTTTCGCGCGCAATAACTATTTTTTTTTTTTTTAATAGACGGTCTTCGATTACTTATCTTT
Organism: Pseudomyrmex gracilis; assembly: GCF_002006095.1. Taxonomy (NCBI): domain Eukaryota; kingdom Metazoa; phylum Arthropoda; class Insecta; order Hymenoptera; family Formicidae; genus Pseudomyrmex; species Pseudomyrmex gracilis. The sequence continues at coordinate 270,492 of NW_018020657.1, forward strand.
CTCCGCGCTCGATATGCGCGCGGACATTATTCATAATTTTCTGCAATAGCTCGCGCTGAATATGCATATCGGCGGTATTCTCGCTCGAATATCTATTCCCCGGTGATTTTCAGCCACGGCGATCTCGACGACCACGATCGCGAGCACGGCGACTCCCACGACCCGTCCGTTGCCGGTACGACAATTTCCTTCGTTCGGGAACAACAGCAACGATTGCTCCGTGAGATTCTCGAGCACCAAACACGAGCAGACGGGATACTGGACCTGTGCGGCGAGAACTTCCACGAGCGATCCTTTCACCAGCACCAAACCCGCTAAGCTCAGCATTGTCAACACTAATCACGGTACACAGGACATTCAATTGTTTAATTTCCAGCGATTTTAGAGTAAAAAATTTCATTTTTTATTTCGCACCAGAAACAAATTTTTTACTACAACTTGAGACAAAAAACCATCAATTTTATCACCGAAAAAATTATATTCTCGTAAGTAGAAGATTTTATACTTAAAAAATTTTCTTAAAGATTTTAGATGATATTCTTCTGGAATAAGAATATATTCTTTATTTAAGAATATATTCTTTTTTGATAGTGAGATATATATGTTTTTCTATAGAGGCTTTTTATTATATATTAATATAGTTTATATAATTTTAATATAATATTATATAATTTCAATATAATCAATATGTGATATTGAAATATCACATATTGATTATATTGAAATTTCTTTATAATTATATATAAATAATATAATTATAAAGAAATATAATTATATTATATTTCTTTATAATTTCTTTATATTT
>NW_018020657.1:271352-272649 GCF_002006095.1 Pseudomyrmex gracilis
TTAGAGGATTTTCCTCTTAAAATAAGAAACTCTTCTTGGCGCCTATTTTAGTATAAAATATACTTAAAGTAAGTGGGATATTCTCAAAACAGGAATACAATTTTTTCGGTGATTCTAATCGTTCAAATTAACAAACTATTTAATTAATTAACAACTTTTATCGGTTTCTCACAGTTTACATTGTTTTTGTAAAATATTAATCGTGTTTTTGACTTTGCAATTATAAAAGTCTTTGTTTGATTGCTTTCTCAATTTATTTTTATATTGATGATTAATTTGACTGTTAGTGTTTTGCGAGAAAAACTGCTCAAAACTGCGCAGTTTGTCGATTTTAATTCGCGCGAGAGCGAATAAATAAATGTATTTGCACAGTTGTTTTTTTGGCGAACCTTGAATTCTTGATTGACAAAACGTGCTTTGACGTGCGCCGTTTGTCTTCATTAAACCGTGCGTTAACTGTCGCAATAATTTTCCACGTCAACATAAAGTTTGCCCGCCGAAAACAGACTATACTTCATGATGTTTGTTTTAAGAATATTTAATATCAAAAATTTTTTCTCGATTTCGATAACAATTATGACTCATCGAAAAGTGAATCATAAATGAGAAATGCTGCGTTTTCAGACTTTCCAATTTTGTTTGTCACTTCGATAATTATCTCGAGTGAAATCGTAAAAGAAACTACAAGTTGCACATAGGAGAGTTTCTTTTGAGAAAAAATATTAAGTCTTTTAAACTATTATGAAGTAAGTCTCGCTTGAAATTAATAACAAGAAATATATATTTTTTCGCAATATTTTATTAATTAGTTAGAGGGGTATCCGGGGTCTGTCATATGTGAGATGCAGATCCAGCATCCCGTATGATTTTAAGAATTCAGTTTTCAACTCAAAAAACACTCGCTTGTAAAAATTTACAAGTTGAATTCGTTACATGTGTATGTATATATATATATACACGTACAGTTTTCGCTCAAACATCATGCGGATGGCTCGTAAGGCCTTATAATATTTCTTGTTATTAATATTAAGTTTTACTTGAATCAAAAAATGTAGACACAAAAACAGCATAAATGTTTTCTATATACTTAAAAAAAAAATTACCTTGCGTGATGAATCTTTTGGCAATTTATCTTTTCTCCTCGTGGAAATCTCGATTAGGGATGAGCATATGATATCGATATATCGACAATATGGATATAATTCTTTTGATATTTGATATTTTAGTATCTCGATATTCTGTTATTGATAATATCAAAAAGATATCGATAATTTTATTTGATATTGTCAATATATTA
>NW_018020657.1:272777-325419 GCF_002006095.1 Pseudomyrmex gracilis
AATATATATAATATTATATATATTATATATATTCAATAATTCCGATCAAACAATGCGATATTCAATATCAAATAAAATACTCGCGATATCTTTTTGATATTATCAATAACAGAATATCGATAATACTAAAATATCAAATATCAAAAGAATTATATCCATATTGTTGATATATCGATATCATATGCTCATCCCTAATCTCGATCGACTTTCGACGATTTCAGAGCGTGAAAACGTCTCTCGTTACGCAACGAGAGAGACGTGCGAATCGAGAGTGAGTTCAACCGGCTTTAACGCATTTCGTACACGTTCTCGGCAGGCGTCGTCATCACGTTCGCGAAGCACGAAAACGTAATCGAGGTGCCCGCGGGATCATCGGCGCAGATAATGTGTCAGACTAAATCCTCGGTGCGCGAATGCCAGTGGTCTTGGCGACAATTGAACCAGTCGCAGCCCTGGAACCTCGATGTTAAATCGTTCCCAGCCTTCGGTAACGACAGCACGGAATGCAGTATCAAGTTCAAGAACGTTCTGCCGGAGCAGGAAGGCTACTGGACCTGCGGCGCGCGGATCGATCCGAATTCCTCATTCACCCAATCGACTCCCGTTCGATTTCTGATATCGGAAGGTATCGTCTTTCACCGATTTCTTCGCTCAGATGTTGACGTTTCAAATATTTATTGACAAAAACCTTCAATGACAGTTACATTTTACGCGTGTAAAAAAATAATACAAATAATCAGAAGATCTATTTTGTTAAAAAAAAAAAAAAATACAGCACAACGTGGTTGAAACATTTTGTATTTTATAATAATTCGAACACATTTGAGAAACAAACTGACAGTGACTTGTGTCGCAACTGCGAGCAACTCCGTTGCTTCAACAACCACACCGCGCGCTACCCGTTTTTCTCGATCGAAAAAAACTACCCTGGGTGCTTTTGTTTCCCTTTTATAGTCGAGTTCGTGCAGTTGTCCCGCGGCGTTCAAGTAGCGGCCGGCGAATCGGTTTTCCTTCGTTGTTTCGCGAACAAGCCGGTGGTGCAATGCGAGTGGTCGTGGAGGCCGTCGAACTCGAGCAAGGAACCGCTGCTTGTGAAGAAGTTCAATCCAAACAAGGACGCGGATCACGACTGTTCCGTGCGATTCAAAAACATACTGTACGAGGAGGAAGGACTGTGGACTTGCGGCGTGCGTTTGACGCCCGACGGGATTCTGCACACGGCTCCGCCGGCGACCGTCAGCCTGCTCCCGACCGGTACGCGGAAACGATTGTTGACTTTTTAAATTAAGAAATTAAATAACACCCGACAATCGGTCGAGAGTGTCGTTATCGACACTCGTGTGGATTTCGATAATTACAAATTGCGCGCGATTTAATATCCACGTAATTACGGTACACACCTAACGTCTCTTTCTCGCTAATTTCAAGCTATAACGTCTCAAATTACCGAAGATAATGCGAGGTTTGATTCTGTGTGTGTTTTTGCGCACATGGGAAATTTTGCAAAATGACAATTAAACGCCGATGGAAATGTTATTTATATTTTCTGATTGCACACTGAGAAAAAAAAGTTGGTGAAGTAACAAAATAGTTATTCGATTCAACTATACGCAGCGGTCACGGGCTGTCAATAAAATATATTGATTAATATGTAAGAAGATATCATGTTTCGATAGATATGATAATTAGATTATTACCGAAAGACAATTTAGTTGTTTTAACAAAATTTATAATTTGTTTAAATACAGGTAACTTTGAACGTACAACACAATGGGACAACGCAATATTTTGTCTGCTTGTAAAAATAAGCAGTTTGATTAAATGAAATACTTGGTACAAAGAAATTCCAGATTATATTCAATTGAAGTAAATGAGAATTGCCTGTTTCATCTTTTTTAACAGGTATCTTTTATTCGAAATTATCACAACTTATGTTTCGACAAAACAATTCGTGGTTCAGTGAATTAAAATTATGTTCATTGCCACTATTGTTAATTCAACTTACTACGAATTTGTTATCTTTATTATCGTATGCTTGAATTAAAAAAAACCAAGTATTTCAGATAACAAACTGAAACTCAACTAAACGCATTTAACCCATTTGCATCATAAGCGCATATATGTGCGCATTTTGCCTGGCCACTATCACCAGAACGCATATATGCGCGCATTTTACTTAGGCATTTATCACCAAAGCGCATATTATTTATACCAGGCCTGTCCGGCGGTGGGGCCCCTCACGCACTTTTTTTTTTCTATAATTAGATTCCATTCCGTTTATTTTTGTGAATCTATAATGAAGTAAAAATTCTTTATTTATGCAATATTGATTTTATTTTTCATAATTTTGTAACATTTTCATGAAAATTTAAATACGGTAAAAAAAATTTTGGTGATAAGAACGAATTTTTGACTTTTCTTTGTGATGCAAATGGGTTAAACTAAGAATGAAAAAGCCAATACGAGCCGTTCCCAGGATGTTGTGCAGGAATAAGCGTGCATGTATACCCTGGCCGAGGAGTTTTTGTCGCAATATTTTCAAATTAGTTAATTAGAGGAGTATCCGGGATCTCTCATATATGAGATGCAAATCTAGCTATTCTATATGATTTTAAGAATTGAAATTTCAATTCAAAAAACCCACATGTAAAAATAATTTACATGTGAAAATTCATACATGTGTATATATATATATATATATATATATATATATACGAGTATACATGCACGCTTATTCCTGCACAACATCCTGGGAACGGCTCGTATTGGCCTTTTCATTCTTAGTTTCAATTTTCACTATTGATTCGTTTAAACGCATTTAGTTGAGTTAATAGTATATTTTTTTCTCAGTGTACCTTTCGCGAATTTTTCAAATTATTCAAATCGCATCGACTTGATTAATTAAAAATATTTATTTTTGGAAATGACGCGAACAACGCTTGCACCGTTTGTCATCCGCGAAAGCTTTTCGAGAGGTTCACGTTTTTTTTTACGTGCTCTCGAGACAAAGAAACAGACTCCGTCGTCACGTTATCCGACACGTGACGACGCGGAGAGACGTGTTCTTTTCCACGTTTCTCACTGATCGCGACGCGCTCTTTATCGCGATTATTGCTAATTTCCAGCTAAAGTGAGCTTCGTCGACGTGCCAACGGACACGGCGGTACCGATGGACACGGAAGCGACGTTGAAATGCGTTACAAGCAGTCGCGTGGAAAAATGCACCTGGATCTGGAAACCTCTTCACAGCAACGATCCCGAAATCGTTGTCGACGAATTTCCGAGCAACAGCGATCTAGGACGCGACTGTTCTCTTCATCTTCCGCATTTGAACGCGGAGAAACAAGGTTACTGGAGCTGTCAGGTGTCCATCGCTTCTCTCAACACCGTTCTGACATCGCCACCGGCCAAACTCACCGTCTACGAACAAGGTAAGACTGCATTTCGCGATTCAGAGAATTTAATTCTCATGTTTCTCTTTCGTTTTTTCAAAGCAAGTGTTCTCAATTACTTGCACACACGGATATTTATATTGGATATTTATTAAGGAAATATTTATAAACAAAACAATGTTTTTTAAGATATATTAAATTATAAAATTCGCTCGTAATATTAACAATAAGTATATGAATAGAAAATTCATATACTTTATTATACTTTATTTGCATTTTGTCTCTAAATAAAGATTTTTTTATTTCAAATTTTTTATTTATATTTTATTTATATTGGATATTTATTAAGGAAATATTTATAAACAAGTGTTTTTTAAGATATATTAAATTATAAAATTCGCTCGTAATATTAACAATAAGTATATGAATTTTCTATTCATATACTTATTGTTAATATTACGAGCGAATTTTATAATTTAATATATCTTAAAAAACACTTGTTTATAAATATTTCCTTAATACTTTATTTGCATTTTGTCTCTAAATAAAAATTTTTTTATGACAAATAAAACGTTTGTCATTTGTTAAATGTTAAATTTTATTTGAATTGTATTTGCGTTTTATTTAGAGACAAAATGCAAATAAAACGCAAATACAATTCAAATAAAATATAACATTTAACAAATGAAAAACGTTTTATTTGCATTTTGTCTCTAAATAAAAAATTTTTTAAGATCCATTAAAAGAGCTCGAAAAAGACCTTGTTATATATATTTTTCTATTCATATACTTAAGTGTTTTTTAGTTTTTTTTTTTTATTTTATTTCATTTTTTCTGTTTTTGATCTTTCGGTTTGCTTTCAGACGAGGTGAAATTTTCGGAGCTCTCGCAAGACATTCAGATCTCTTCCGGCGGCAGTGTTCTGTTGCGCTGCGTCACATCCTCCGCTGTGGAACAGTGCCGTTGGTCGCTCACGCCCGTCAACTCCAACACCACCGTGGTGGTAAAGCAATTTCCGGCTGCCGGAAACGAGGCTCGCGACTGCAGCGTGCGTTTGAGCCACGCTCTTGCCGAACAGGAGGGACTTTGGACGTGCGGCGCCAGGATACACGGCCGACAGAATTACACGGACGCGCCGCCCGCGAAGCTGAGCCTTCTCGAGCCAGGTATCATCGAGTCCTAAAAGTCCGGGCCCCGGTGTAGCGGCCCCCCCCCCCCCGGCTTCTCCACCAATTGACGGGTGAAGGGTGGAAGCGTCAAATTAATCGATCGTCCTGCGATTCCGACGTGCTCGGGCTTGGGCTTCGGTAAATCGTAGTTATAGTCACAATCTGGATATCGTTGAATTAAAAAGGATCCAAGGAAACAAAAATATATAAAAAGCAATGAGAAAAAAATGCGTAACATCAATTATCGTTGAAAAATTGCTTTTTCCAAGTTACAGACTTTAGACGCAACTACTTGTATTTTTTTTTTTCAGTCCGCTTTCTGGATCCTTTCTAATTTAGAATGTTCGATTGTACGACACAAATGTGTTCTCTCACATTGTTACGCAATCTCGGAGCACCATTGATCGCTGAAAAGAAGATTTTCGACTGCCGCTTTTGATTTCGCTTTCAAGATCTTATTTAATACTACATTATCTCTTGACATAATCGATGCGACGACGCTCTGCGCGAAGTAAAGTTTCATCAATTGTTTTTTTTCACGAGACGACGGCTCTGTCATTTAAAGAAATCGAACTCTCGCGGATATCGCGCGTTGTACCACTTGTACAAATTTTGCCTCGCGTGAGAAGGGTCTCGCGTGCGAGAGAAGCACGTTAGAAGGACGTTGCATATGCAACGTCCCCCCGTCACGTGTCACAAGGACCTCTCTCGTGTGCGGCGATTCGCGTGTGAAAGGACTCGTTCGTTCGCGACAGGTGCCCGCTTCATAAAACTCAAGTTAACTGGCAACAAGTTAACAGAAATTTTATCTGCAAAAAAGATCAATTATTATTTTATCTTCGTGATGATATGGACATATTAAACAAATCGTATCTACAATTTTAATTACTTTTGAAAGTAATTAATCAAGTTTTGCCGCGTGGAGTTTTTTTTTTTATCAACTTTGTTTTTAATCGAATTTCCGTCGAGTTTTTTTTATGAAACACGCGAGACTTTCGCGCGCCCAAAGCCTGGCTTAGGATCGCCTAGGTGCGTTCGATCGATTAAATATTTCTACAATAGTGCTTGCTATAATTGAAGAAAAAAACAAAACAAAACAAAACAAAAACGTAGGACACATATGTTGTATTATATACGTTTTAGGATCCGTGGCTGCACAGTTGCGACCGCTGTCGCAATCAGCCACTATCGTGAGTGCACCAAGGCGACCTGTACGTGAACTTTGCGCGCGTCGCCGCGTGTGTGCGTGTGTAGGTTTACATAAGTGTAGGCCATGGATCCTCTGACGCATGTCTTTGCAATCTGCGCTAGAGACGAAGCTTCACGGCACGAATATTGATTGGACGGCCCCCTTCTGTCGTCGTGAACTAATTACTCGGATATTAAGTAAAAAATTTAGTAAGTTACGAGTTGTGTGTTGCGATTAAATATGTTTTTTTTTTTCCAAATTACATCAACTTTTTTTTTATACATGTTTAACAGTTGTATGTCTAAATTAAGCGTAAGTTATTTTTTAACATTTAAATTGATTGATTTTTTCTAAATTTCCAAGAGAGAAGCAATAAACTCTCCGGGTTCTAATTTCACGAAACAAATTGTTTTCAGTCTCTACTTTTTACACAACATTATTTGAATATCCTCGTCAAGTAAGAGAGAAAAGAAGAAGATCAATATTTACGGAGTTGATTCTTACGACGATAACTCTTAATTGCGACCAGCTCTATGGCTATATATAGTCGCAGCCGTCCAATCGAAAGATTTATAAAAATGCATAAAACTCATCATCCCACATCTGTGTCGAGTGGCGAGGATCCGCGGTCGACACAAAGACGAAAAAACAATTGGGCTCCGCAAGGAAAGAAAAGCGAAAATTATATTCGCGGAATAATATCGATCCTGGATCCTCGCGAAAAATTGTGTCCCGAAGATTGTGTCGCGGGGTGAAAGGTGACGGATCTTGTGCATGTCGAATGAAACTTCATCATGTGTCACTCTAGATTAAAAACTTTGACGAAAGCGATGAGGAGAAATGTTTGCGAAAGAGTGTCGGTGGGCTCCGCCGCCGATGTGTGTGTTAAGAGTATCAATTGTGTGCGATATCAATTTCGTTGTATTCGAAAAACGTCGTGCGTGAAAATAATTTTTATAACACACGCTTGACTCTTTTGTTCTTCAACGCGCGGACAACGCTTATTGCAAGGATATTCGAAATTGTTTAGATTACGTTTGTAAAAAATTGTTCGCCTCAATACCGGACAGTATGTGTGTCTCATCGAGTATGATATATATTATAATAATAAAATGCTGCGTAACACAGGTGCAAGATACGTTAGATCATCATCTCAGCTTATCATTCGGCGGCATCCGTTATTGTTGTTTTTTTTTTTTTTTATTTTTTTTTTTTTTCCCCACGCGATTTTTCGATAAATCGTGCGATTTATCGAGTTGTTGTGCGCCGCCTCAAAAACAAACTACAACAAATTAACAATCTTGTCGGCTTTTCTCGTTATTCCCAGTGATTAGAAGAAGGCTTCGCAATCAATTTCCCCCGTCCTTCATTATTATTACGCAACGCGCACGTTAGCTCTGTCATTTCGAATTATGTAGTTACACACACGGCATGGTGTATATATATTTATATAGGGTGTCCGACAATTACTTTAACATCTCTCGTATAGGCAGATAGTAGGAGTAAAACTGAGTCGAAAAGTCCTGAACCATTTTTTTCTATTACATATAATAAGGGAGTAATTTATTGAATAAATCCAAGCCAATCAGCGCCATCAGACGTGTGGTTCACTGATGTGCGTTCGGCTAAAGGTCGGCGCTGATTGGCTTGATTTATTCAATAATTACTCCTTTGTTATATGTAATAGAAAAAAAAGGACTTTTCGACTCAGTTTTACTCCTACCTGCCTACGAGAGATGTTAAAGTAATTGTCGGACACCCTGTATATATATATATACATATATATATACTTATTACCATGGCTACATATTTTTTAACGCGCGAGTTGCGCGTATCTCGTCATATAGTTTACATTATTTATTGTAGAAAGTATTCATCTCTCTCCTGAGTTAACTTCGCGCCCCCACTACATCGCCTTTATTCCTCGAATCAAGGCTGACCATTCGTTTATTATTGATGTACTCGATTATCTTACTTTACGACTAGCCGCTAAATATTTAATGCTAAGTAGACAATTGTTTTTAGCGTTTAAGATCTTTTAGCGTCCGGAAAATTCATGTTCGCGACGAGAGTAATTATTCGCTCAGCTCGTTTATTGATATAACTCTGAAATATTTTAGAAATATTTTAGAAAAAGAAAACTTGAACTTTTTATTTTTCGACCTAAAAATTACAACTGCGATCAAATAATTTATATCAAAACACACGATTTTTATCTTTATATATATATATATATATATATATATAATAATCTCGAGCGACGATTTACTCGCTGAGCGTATGAATCTTCATGTGCCATTAAGTAATCGTTAAGATCCGCGAGATAATCGCGGGTTCTCAAGCATTTTTGAGTCTTCGAGTTGATGTAAACTAGTTTTTTTTTTTTTTTTTACTAAATAAATAGTAGCGAGAATGTTATTCTTTCCATTTTTATATATATCATCCCTGTAACTAACTACGCACCTATAATTAGATTGTATTCGAAATAGTCGAATTCTAGATCGCAATATCGAAAAATAATCCCGAGATTCCCCCCGTACACAATAAAGTGACAATTACCTTGACAACGGAAAGCGTCGAGAAGTAATGCAAGCGCTAAAGTTTACGGAAGTTATAGATTTTTACGAGAGTTTTATATTCTTAAAAATCATTTAGGGTAAAAGACTCGATTACTGTCACTTGGATAATAAACTCTGGCGTTAGCGAATTGTTTTTGCTATTTATTGATCAAAAACATGTGTTTTTCTTCTTATCTGGTATTATTCGATGTCTCTGATATAAGAAACAAAATAATACCGCCTCTCAAAATCCCTATTTTTATTTATAAATTTAATAATTAAAAAAGAACGAGAGCTATTACCGTCACCCCCTAAAATGAAAGAAATGAGACAAGAATGTCGAGTGCTGGATTTTTTATTATATTAATTGCACTTAAAATTCTATGTTAGATTGTTTTCATGCGTAACTTTTTAGGATTTATTTAATATTTTAAATAAAATAGCTCAGGGTGACGGTAATTGAACAGGTGACAGTAATCGGGTCTTTTATCCTGTATATTCAGTCAATTTATTTTCTGTGTCAAAATATTTGAATGCTCGGCGCTTATATTTTTCTCGAGTTTTCTCAATCTCTCATTAACGCACGCGAGATCTCAGCGCCGCACACTCTAACGTGATTCCAAGCGCTTATCAAGCCACGAAAAAAAAAACCATCGATGCACAAACGAGTGGTGGTTGGTGGTGTCAAAGTGGTGGTTCTCGTTCGTCGAATAATCCGCACCTGGTGGAGATATCTAGCGGCTTCTGAGGGGGTGAGTGGGACGAAAGAAATCAAAATGGCTCTTTGTGGCTCTACAAAAAGTTTGAAGTAAAAAAAAACCTTTGATTCCAAGAGGGATTTAAATTATTTATTTTAGAACCCGTCACCATTGCCGTTTGGGCCGCGCCGCATCAGATGGTCACTCTCGCTTGTAGAGTCGGATCTGTGTCGTCGGAAGCCAAATGTCACTGGATCCACGCCCCGAAGCTTCACATATATCAGAATTCCAGCAAGCTCGCCAAGAAGACAAGGTGTGACATTTTTTTCTATTTGTATCAGGTCTACCGGAAAGTTCTATCCGTTTTTTTTTTAAATAAAACAAAATACAAATTTTTCTGAATTTTTCAAAAATGGAATATACAAATTGCCCTCACTTGCTGGCAAGAAATCATTAATAATAATAGCAATTATATTACTTAATAAAGTTTATTGACGGTAAGAAAAATTTTGTATTTTGTTTTATTCCAAAAACGGACAGAACTTTCCGTCAGACCTAATATTATATTATATACGACTACGTAGAGAGCGATTGATCCCAGCAAACACAGAATATAACTGCTATATAACATAGAAGTGATATAACGTAATATAACAGCTGTTGTACTCTGTTAACATCGATGTTATGTAACTTTGTTTTTACAAATGTAACGTAATTATGTTATATATCTATTATATTGCTTGTTATATTAGCTGGTAATGACATTATAAATTTCATATAACATTTCTGTAACTATGTAACAATTATATTACATTCTACTTACAAGTTATATTATACCCTTACGAAAAAGAACTATTGCCGATTACATATAAATAAAGTCAGTAATATAAATATTACTGACAATCACACAAGAATATTATTAGGTATTACAGGAATCACTGAGAATATTACTGGCAATTACACAGAATGCCAGTAATTCTTTCGTACCACTGCCGCAATATATTACTGCCAGTAATTCTTTTTCGTAAGGGTATAACTGCAATATACGATAATTAGGAAATTACAACTAACATGGATGTTACATGCAACGACCATGTTACATTACTTGTTACATTTGTTTTATATACGACAATGTTGCTCTTGTATATCTGTGTTTGCTGGGTTATATTATACGACTACGTAGAGCGATTGATAAGTATCCGAAAACGACTATGAACAGCAGACAATCGCATCATTGTCTGCTGTCAGTTGACAAATTTTATCTTCTTAGAAGAACAAATCGACGAGATGTCGTTAACGTCCGATAACGAGCTAGCGTTTGACATTTGTTCCGAAGGGGATGAAACTTGATATTATACTATCTATGTCGTTTCGGATACTTATCAATCGTCTCTCACACGTACAGCTAAAAATTAATATTTTTAATACAGACATAATCTGCAAATGGATTATACCACGGGCATATGCAAACTGGTATTTAAACCGGATCATTCCGATCTGGGAAAATGGACCTGCAGATTCACGATCAGCGATGAGAATTCCGATATCGAGATAGGAAGCGCGACTCTCGTTCTTCTCAACACTTTGGCAGGTTCGCCGACACACGTTTCGTTTATCTATCTTGTTCCTTTGTAAACTTGTTATTTTAATATGTAATGTATATTCAAATCACAAATATATACAATCGTAAAAAAAAACAACTTATTTTAATATCTTAAATTAAATATTTCTCTTTTTTGTTCTTTGATACTTTATATCGCACAGACGAGAAACTGGGATGGATCGTGGGCGCGTTGACAGCCATGATCCTGTTTCTGATGATAATAGTCGTCGTGCTGGTGGTGTGCAAGGCGCGAATCTTCGTCCGCAGAACGCCCGAGATTCTTGAGACTTTACCACCCGACGAGAGAAAGCAGAGAATTTGCGACGGCAGGTTGTACAGTGAAAATCAGGGAAAGATCAATTTTCAGTTCGAGGACAGCAGCCGTGCGTCGAGTATCGAAAGTGTCTTGCCTAACAGAAGTCCGCGCGCGTACGATCGCGCGGAGAAACTTCACCGAGTATCGTCTGCTAAAGTGTACGAGAATGTTGGATTATAAATAATTGTACATAATTGTCAACATTTTCTCTTCCTTCCGTCAGTGCGATGTAAAAAGTTTTTCATACGCAGATGTTTTTTTTTTTTTATTTTGATAGTTTACTGTTATAAAACAAATAAAAAACAAAAGAGGATAATAAACAATTTGTAAAATCAAGAAACAAGAAAACTGCATACCCGAGAAAAAATGGATTAGATCTAATTTAAATCTAACGAGATAAAAAAATGGAGAAATAGAGATCTAATTAGATCTAAATTAAATCCTAAATAGATATAAAGTAGATCTAAATAAATCTAAATAGATATAAGTAAATCTATGGAAATTTACACTCTTTTATTTATTGTTTTAGATCTACTCAGATCTATTATATTAGATCACCTCACAGATCTGTTCAGATCTGCTCAAATCTAACTAAATCTGAGTAGTTTTAATACAGTAGATATGAGTAGATCTAAAGTAAAGATTTAATAATATATAAAAGTGTAAATTTAATAGATCTGCTTATATTTATTTAGATCTACTTTATATCTATGTAGATTCAATTTGGATCTAATTAGATCTATTTTTTCATTTTTTTTATCTCGTTAAATTTAGTTAGATTTAATCCATTTTTTCCCGGGTATATAAACATTAATATTTTATACACACGAAACTATTGTAGCAATTTTTTAATAAAATTATCATTATTATGTCGAGAGGTATATGTTACATTTCTATATTTCCCTAATCCTATTGGAGTGTTAATATTAAAATGAAAAAATGAATTAACAATTAATAAAGAATTTGAAAAAATGAATATAAACAATCTAAATAAATAGAGAAATTTCGTATTCTCCTTAGACTTACAAGGCTTTCACTTTCATATATTTCTTATATCTAAATTAAATATTACATCTTATTTCTTTATAACTTATACGAGTATTTACATCAATTACATGTCTCATTTTATGGGTTTGATCACAAAACTATACATTTATTTATGTAAAAACAACGTGTCGTAGCAAATATTTATTATCAATAAATGAAATTTTTTATTAAAAAAGTGCTTTTGTTATAAAAGTAGTAAGAATTAACAGAGATTATCACACTCCTTTTCTCACAAGACGATATAAGAGGAAATGTTTTACATGGTAAGTTGCAACTTTTTTATTTAAGAGCATCTAGCTGAGATTGAATTTTTTCCAAATTGTAATATATGTCTGTCAATTGTTTTTTGTCAAACTCTACCGTTAAAGTAGATGTCTTATCACCAGTTAGATCAAGTTGGAGCAGAGCTACGGGTCTTGCCTCTTTGTGAATTGCAGATGACGATGATTGAACGTTTAGACACCAATTGATATCCTTTACCTTAACAAATAAAACAATATGAAAATAAATACATGTATAATTAACAAAATATTTATCTTCGCAAACTCCTTTCACAAAAATACCTGAGTGGGAAAGCTAGACTTCTGTCTAAAATTCTCTACAATCCCCTTTCCGTAGGTCATCCATGTGTTTATAAAAATTGATATTTTTTCTTCATCTATCTTGAAACTGTCTTTCATAACAGATTCCATGACAGATGGCTTTGCAAAATTACACGCAGCTTGCGTATAAATTGATGTTACAGTATCTAATAAAAGAGTTAACTCATTTTTTGTCAGATCCAAAGATACCAGCAGCTTTTCTTCTTCTTCCTCATTGAATATCTTCGTATCGTTGCTAGACTGCAAGCTTTGACATATACGGTTGACAAGAAGCCGAAACTTGCTGTTGTCTACACGCGTTACTATCTTTAAACCTTGTTCCAATCTGGTAACAATAATAGAAACAAAACTTAAGTGCTTTAAACTATAATAAAAACAATTCATTGTCATATTTTATAT
Source organism: Pseudomyrmex gracilis (assembly GCF_002006095.1). Lineage (NCBI taxonomy): Eukaryota > Metazoa > Arthropoda > Insecta > Hymenoptera > Formicidae > Pseudomyrmex > Pseudomyrmex gracilis. Next base: position 285,751 of record NW_018020657.1, read on the forward strand.
ATGTAAAAGAATTTCATTTACATACTTTGAAGTTATACTGATCCAAGAAGTCATCGCACTTGGTGTAACTAAACTCAATTGCCATGTAATGTTTTTCTCAGCTCATTTTCATTTGTGAAAATATAAAGTACTAATGCAAATTACTATATACTGTACATACACACGCACCACGTCACATGATTCGTATTAGTATTTAGGAAGCAGAGAGAGGAACCTCTGCGAAGAGACACAAACAATCTTATTGTGTTTTTGTGTGATCGTTTAGCTGGTACGCCAAAAGAGGATGATGGAACTACATGCAGCGACATCCATTTTTCAGACGTAGCTGGTATAATGTTATTTGGTTTGAGTCTGTGCTACATTCGCACATGATTGTAGATCGTTTACATACGTATAATGTAAAGAGATAACGAGAGATATACCTATTCTCACAACTCTCATCAACTCTCATCTTTTACGTCGTACCAATAAAAATGTCAGATGCTTATGATGCCAATTATGATAAGGTATAATCAAAAAGTATTTATTATATTCACATACATATTTAAGTTACTTTCTAGTGCTTTTTATTTAAAATTGATATACACTCACAGGAACATCCAAGAAATCTTATTCCAGAACTGTGCAGACAGTTTTATCATCTTGGATGGGTGACTGGCACAGGTGGTGGCATATCCATCAAGCATGAGTTAGTAAATATGACATGAATATTTATTGAAAGACATAATAAACATATGACATATTTCTCTGGTATAAAAATATTATGTTCTTTTTGCTACAGAGATAAGATCTACATAGCTCCTTCGGGTGTACAAAAAGAGCGGATGATGCCTCACGATATGTTTGTGCAAGACATCAATGGAACAGATTTAGAGTTGCCTCCATCCGAAAAGAAATTGAAAAAATCACAATGCACTCCGTTGTTTATGTGCGCCTATCTAAGAAGAAATGCGGGTGCTGTGATTCATACACATTCTAAGTTTGCTGTGATGGCTACGTTATTGTGGCCTGGGAAAGAAGTCAGACTCACTCATCTTGAGATGATAAAAGGTGTGTGGGAAAACAAAATCTCTTTCTAGCGAGAAGTATCTAAATTTTTGTTTATCATATTGAAACTAATAAAAACTCTTCAATAAAAAGGTATATGGAATCAAAAAACGGGTAAAGCATATCGATATGACGAGGAGTTGGTAATACCGATAATAGAAAATACTCCATTTGAGAGAGATTTGAAAGAAGACTTGGACAAAACTATCATCGATTATCCTGAAACTTGCGCCGTGTTGGTACGCAGGCATGGGATTTATGTGTGGGGTGATTCTTGGCAACAGGCAAAGACTATGTAACTATATTGTTTTCCTTTAATAATTAACTGAAAATACTTTCCGATGTAAACAATATTTAGCACGTCCTAAAGTTTTATCTCAATTAATTAATCGCATTTCTTTTTTGTTGTTTTTACAGGACGGAATGTTACGATTACTTGCTCGACATTGCGGTTCAGATGAAACAATTTGGGTTGAATTCACTGGCAACTCCAAGCGATTACGAATTGAAGTATCAAGAAAATAACACGTCGAAATAGACAGTTACTAATTTTGATAACAAAACTTGCCGTGCCATAAATTTATATATATATATATTTTTAAGCTATGTACACTGTCTGATATTGGAGTAAACTTTGCTTTTTATGCAAAATAGAATATTCTATTATTTTTTTAATAACGACTCGCGAAATAACACAACACATAACAGAGAAATTTTATTTTCTCTTCTCTCGCGGAACGATTTAGTGGCTATCAGTATAAATATAAATGTGCAGACGTTTTGTGAACATATGCATGAAAGAAAAAAATTAAAAACTACTTTAATTCATACAAGTATTTACACGAATTTACACATAAAAAATAGCATAGTTTTTGTGATGAAAACTTTTACATAAAATGTATACACTAAAAAGGACACGTAAAAATTTATTTAAGTATCTATATCAAATGGCGTGAATTGTTTTCGAATTTTCTTCGCTAGCTCGACCTCTTCTTCCTGACTCATGTGACAATCCTTCCAATCGGATCTGTCATTAATATCTAGTATTCTGTCGGATGCCAACACTTCTCTGCCAAATTGCAGTGGAAACTCCTTTTTGATCCTGTGAAATAACAATACTCCGTTTGGTAATTCCGCGTAAAAATACGGAACCCCGGGACTTGCGATTTGCTTTAAATCGGTGTTAGGCGGCAGTTCTATAATGGTGAAGTTATTACATTCAGCTAATTCCTAAAATAAAAACATAAAAGTTATTAAATACAACACGTTACAATACATCATGTGTTTTACAGTACAAAAAAACTACCTCAAACATCTCCTTCAGTCCAGGTACCAGATTCTTGTGAACGGGTACAGCTTGCAGCTGACAATGAGCAGTTTTGTAATTTCTCTCAAAAAACACGGGCAGTCTATCGGTACTTTCGAAGTACTTGGTTACAGCTTCCTTGTAAAGATCCATCTCGTCTTTCACATTCTTTGGTAGAATCGACAAACTCTGATGATGCGTTATAGGCAGAATCAAGAAATGATCGTCTACCAGACCACCCTTTGCCAACGCCAAATAGATTTCGGTGCCAACGGAAATTACCAAATGTTTGGACACGTCTGGACTGGACAAGCAAAACCAACACTTGGATTGATCGATCTCTCTTCGCGGTCTTTTATTGGAATTATTTTGATGCCGCGATCTCTTCTCTGAGCTGTCTTTCGAGTCCATATCGTAGAAAAACTGCATGTGCGATTGCTTTTGCGACGTTGGATCGTTGAATAGCAAGGACTTGGGATACGGACTCTGTGTCTCGTCTGTTGTTTTCATGATTAGATCCGATAATCTGGTTCTATCGACCGGAGTTAAATTCAATGCGTACAACCATTTTCTTTTGTGAGGATTCATTACCGGAGCCAAGGCTATGAATCTAGTACCTATTTCCATACTTCCATCGCTCTGATTTTGATTTCTGTAATAAAAGATAATTTTCAATATTCTTGCAAACTATTGCGTTACAAAGTTAAATATTTTATTGATACAAAGAAAATAATTTACCTGTACGGTAGTCGTTCGTAGTAAACTCCTTCTAAACCGGACACATGATATCTAGGTTTAATATGACTAGCGAGCCACGCGATCAAGGGAGAACCCTGATACTTGCATTCGGGGTTATTGGTGTCAAGATTAGTCACGCCATCGGGCCATGGAGATGTTAACAAGATATCCACACCGCGGAAACTTGGTTGGTCTCTCAAGCAACTGTTCTTAATAGACACAACATCATGTTTGTTAAAATGTATGGCTTTGTTCTCCTCTTCCTTTGATGATTTTTCAATTCCACTGAGATATACTATCTTGAGACCCGAACTGGCGGTGTAAAGACCGCGTTTTCCGAGATAAGTGAGATTCTCACATATGTCGGAACTGTCTCCCTCGGGATAACATTTTATGTCCGACTCTCGGTTAGGACCGATAATGTACGTCGGAACCGGAATAGCTTTCTTGCCAGATTTGTAGACTTCCAATTCGGAGTTGTCCGCGCCAAAGAAATTACCAACGCACAGCAGAAACTCAAACGAACCGCTTTTATTGTTGATAGCTTCCACTTTGGAGAAGAGAAACTTGAAGTGTCCCTCCACGTCTCCGCAAATAAGGACTTTCTGTTTGTCACTCATGTTTGATGACTTTGACTATATAATAATAATGTATATATCAAGTGTTTGGCAACAAAAAATGTGTTTTCTTACACTTTCTTCAATTACTTCCAGAACATATTTTAAGATACATAGTACATTTGATTGTTTCTATGTATTATTTTTTTATATAAGAAACTTATGTGTTGTTCAGCGAGATTTCAACACTGTTTATCACATTAATATTGTTCTTTTTTATGGTTAATTAACGTAACTTGTGCTTTAACAGATAAGGCTTTTAAGCACATGAACCAACGCTTCTTAATAAGTTAGGTTAGGTTAGGTTAAGTTAAATCATGGCTATGTAGTTACCAATGTGGACCACCATGAACATAGCGCTGGTGGAAAAGGTGGTGGTTTGGTTTGGTGCTCTTTTGGCTCAGTAGACCTATAAAGCTAGTCCATACGCCATTCTACGTCTTTTTGATAACAGGTTTAAAAACCGTGGATTGGGTTCCTGACGCCAATCCACGGAGTTGTACATTTGTTTAAATTAAAGATAATAATAAAGAAAGTGGTGTAAAACACCGACAATTGTCCAAAAATATTCACTGCGCACGTCCAACCGATATGGCTGATGCAATCCAATTTGCTGGTAGAAAAGGTTTGGTTTGGTTTGGTGCAAAATTGGCTCAGTGGACCGAATTAAGTTAGTCCATACGCCATTCTAGGATGCTGGTGGAAAAGGCAGAAAATGCCATAGACGTATAATATATATATAGACTGCGCGTTTGGCTGAAAATTATGTCTTCAACGTTGTGAGAGAGACAACGTACTTTGAATAGTAACTCTTTCTCTGTCTATCAATGTCTGTGGTGAGATCAGGGCCTACTGTTTCACACCACCTAACCTAACCTAACCTATCATCACCCCCTTAATCTCTTTCGCTCTTCTTCACCCCCACTATTTTTCTATCCCCACTTTTCCACCACTATTCTATCAATCAGCGAAGACTTATTTTTCCCCCGCTACTTCGCTAGACAAAGATGAGGCTACTGTTCAACACCAGCTGTCTCTCTCTCAACGTTGAAGACATTTTCTTAACACGGCAAAGGTTGGGAACGCGCTGTTCTATATATTACGCGTCTGTGGTTACGACACTGTGGTAGTGTTCCAAAATTCACTGCCAGCGCTAAAGATCTATAGTTTACGTCACATATATTATACAATTTTAGCACTGGCAGCGTGCTGGGTTACGTTCCAAAATCCTACCTTGGTTACTAAGATGCTATATTTTACGTCACGTGTACTATAGTTTTTGGTTATCAAGGTAGAATTTTGGAACGTAACCCTGGAAGTAAATTTGGAACGCAGCCTGTATCTCCATCGTCGCGCGTGCGCAGAATTGCGCGTGCGCAGAATTGCACATGCGCAGAATTGCACATGCGCGTACAATCGGTCCCGATAATCGGAACACCGATGCGACTGGTGGTGAATACCCGGCCGTAGTCTGAATAACGCAGCATGTTGAAGAGGGATCTCGTCTACGTTGGAAGCGTGATTCGTGGTAACGGGTGTGCGACGTAACACGTGTTAGGTCGGATACGTTTATTTAAAGAGAGAGAAGACGTAGTAGTTTCACTAGCAGCACGGAATTTTTCGTCACTGAAATCCGTAAGATTTATTTAACGATCACACAATCAAGCGTAATATCGACATTTGTTTACGCGACGGGCTCGCATCGTCAGTTTTCGTGTGCGTAATCGTGTTCGCGAGAATCATATATATCGGCCGCAAGAAGAATTTAAGTCGCGCAAACGGCACGACCTGGTACGCGCGAGACAACAGCAATGAGCTGGCACAAATTGCTGCTTCAACATTGGCTCAACGCGAGGCAACGTCAGCATGGTGCAAAACACACAACGAAAAAACGCGATCCTCGATCCCGTTGATTTATTATTCGATCGACGAAGCGTATGTGCGAACGATGGGAGCCCGTTTTGCGTCTTCGATTTGATATGTAATATCTTTCCTAACCCTGTTGTTGTTCCGCATAACCTCTATTGGCTCGCGCATAACATATTGTTTTATCACGCGCTAGCACGATCATCCGCGTTCCGATCAAAACACGACGACATTCGCGACATCGATACGTTCGATTTCATCAGACGAGACACGTGGATGTTTTTTTTCTTTTAGATATCACGGAGAAAACAAACAAACGTGTGTTTTGGAACAATTCCATTAGCTCGCCAGAAAAGTGGAACGCATCCCAGTTTTTGTTTCTTTTTTCTTTCACGTTCCAGCGTGATGGTTGGCAAAGTGGAAAAAAAAATGAATCACATTGTTGATTAAGATCGTTGACTCACCCTATCTATAGTGAGGAAGATCAAGACAAAAAAGAAATTCGGTTTACGCGAGAATATGGCGTTTTATCTTTATTTTGAGCCGTTAATTTTTAATTTTTTATTCTTTTTTTTTTTTACTCTTTAACCCCTAATCCAGTTTGGTTGCGAGAGACTTCAAATTCCAAAACAAATTCACGATATGTAAATAATTAGAAATAATAATAAGAGAAATTTTTATGTTTGTTTTTATTTACACACAGATTATAGCACCGATTAGTGGAAAACGTAGATTGTATAATTTCTGCAAAAGTGGAAACACCGCAGTTGCACTGTCAAGACACCAACAATACTTGCAAGAAATATAGGTCTTAAAGAATTCAAGTGCTGCGACAGTGCAGAAGGGCTCTATGTGCTCCACCAAGACTTGGGCGAATGGTACATTAATTTCCGAGAGCTTGCTACTGTGGTATCGTGAGAAGTGCATCCAGACAGTGTATAATCCAGGAATACAGCAATATGCTCAACGAAATCAAGGCGGCGGTGGTGTTCCTAGTAAACCTGATCGAAAAAAGCGAAAAATTTAGTCCCGATCAATTGGAATGCTTCAAGCGGCATCTGGTTGAATTGCTAACGGAACGTTTTAAGAACCATTGGTTTCCGGACAAGCCGTTCAAGGGCCAGGGATATCGTTGCATACGCGTAAATGGCCACAATCGTCGGGACGCTACCTTAGAGAGCGCCGCGAACGCCGCTGGAGTCAAATATGAGGATCTAAAACTGCCGGTTGAGTTAACAATATGGGTTGATCCCAATGAGGTCTGTTGCCGATTTGGCGAAAGCAAGGGTTCGTACTGTACGCTGGCGTCTTTTGACGACAAGGAGAACACCTTACCTATTTTTCAAAACGAACAAAACGAAAATACAGACAAAGGGAACAAACAAGCTCATATGGGGCCTACCAAGATACAGGTAAAACAAACTTCATTCGTTGCGATAATCTTTATATTTATATCGATTTGTTTAACACAGAATAACACATTTAGCAAACTGATTGTGAATAAAAACAAAAAAAAAAAAAAAAAAAAAAGGTTTCTGAAGCATGCTTGGGTCTAGAATGTAAATCGTAAATTCAAACGTTTTTAATAGATTTGAAATCTTTTCCAGATAAAGAAAGCTTAAAAAAAGGGGAAAAGAACACTGTGACGGCCTAAAACATATATAGGAAACTTTTTTGGAATTCTTTATAGTGTTTTAATCAAAACTTTTTATTGTTAGTTAAAAAGTACTTGGAGGATTTTATTAAAACAAAAACTTAGAGAACAATATTAACATTTTTAATATACAGAGTCGTTGCATTAGATTCGCGTCAAACAGCGTCTATAGATTCTAATTTTGCAACTGAAAAAAACTTGATAGCAAACAAAAAAAATTGAATGTTTATTTGGTATAAAATGTAGTTTTTTTTATACAAATTTTTTGTAAATCAATTTATAAAATGTATTGATTAATAAACAAATAAATAATCTAAACGTCACAAAGAAAAACCAAAGTTTTGTAGCTATATCTCAACAAAATTATTTTATATTACTAATTTAAAACTACTTTTTTATATCATTTTACATTGCTGCATAAATATTAAATTAGAAAATAGTGACTATATGAGAAATATTTTTAAGATGTTTTTTCACACAGCCACCGTAACACAAATTGATTCGAATTTTACTTTGTATCTTTTTTAAACAAATATCTTATATATTAATTCTGTTATGGAAGTTAGCGATATATGGTTTAGCGTATCAGGAAAATAAATGTGTCTTTTTTAGTTATATAAAAAAGTGCATGCATAAACTGATGTTAAATAACAAAATAAACAAGCAAATTAGATATTTTGAATCAACAGTATGTAGTCGATGTAATATTTGAAAGATATTAAATTTTTTTTTAATTAAATTTTCAATATTCTTCACAGCATTTTGCTGTGAAGAATATTGAAAACAGTTTTACACATGTTACAATTTATTATTTTCTTAATAAACGTCTTTAGGAAATGATTGTCATGAAAATGTGTAATTATTTATTACTAAAAGTATGTCGTTTTTTTTGTTTTTTTTCAGAAATCCCCTTTAACCGCTAATACAGAACAACAGCAGTCGAAATCAAAACCATTAAGCACCGCTAATCAAAATCAACAGTATAGCAGTAATACAAGTACAGGTAGAAGGCGTAATTTGAACAGTCCTAGACTGCATGTGAACCGAAACCGTTCATGGTTCGGTCACTCCTTTAGCATGGGTTATGGTCCTCATCCAATCAGCCAAACCTGGTATAACATAATGCCACCGCATTTTCTCGGCGGTCCTTCCCCACCACCGTTCATGGGACATCGAGGAAATAAGTGGATGCATCCGCCCTCTTACCCCGCAGGACCTGCTCGTTTTCATCACTGGTCTCCCAAAGCTGCTCTTAAGGTATAAAAACATCGCTAAAACAAAAAACAAAAAAAAAAAAAAAGAAAAACAAAAACAAACAGTTAAGAAACCTGTTTCTTCTTCAAGAAAAAATCGACAAACGAAGAAGCTAAGTAATCGAAGCTTGTTTCGTGAAAAATGCACATTGTTGCTTTAGCTCAAGATAAAATCATTACAATTGTACATTCATATAGAAACAAAATTTTCATATGGTTAATGAATTGTATATTTTTAAAAATATTTTCGACATATATATATTGCGTACAAAGAAAAATAGAATATGTATGTGTATATACATATGCACATATATATACATACATATATATATATACATACAAATGTATCTATATATATGTGTGTACATATACTTCTATAGAAAATGTGAATAAAAATTTTTATATATTGGAAACAGGTTTGTTAACATTTCGTTTCAGTGACGAAAATTATCCATCCTGTAATTAAAAATGATCTTGTTCGAAATACGACTAAGGCTTACGATTTTTTATGACGAACTACTACTGCATAAATTACATATAAATATGTTATGTGTATGTGTGTGTGTATATACACACATGCACAAACATATTATTGATAAATTGGAGTAATAGATGTTTAACTGCCGGATGCAAAATTGCTTGTAAAAATTAATAGACTAGCAACAACTTACAAAGTAGCACAATAATAAATAACACACACTAGCGTAAAAATGTGAATAGATCTTATATAATCAACGTAATTATTTCTTCGGTTAATTCTTGAGAAGTAAAATTTAAATAGATATTCGAAAAATGCGCGATATATCGGGAGAAACTGCTTGTCCGATTGTTACGAATTAAATTTTATATAAATTTTTTGTTCACGTTATCAAAATGTAAGTTTTTGAAATTAATTAAAAATAATTAACGTGTCATTTTTTGTTACGTACGTTGATCGTTGAAACGAGAAAGGAAAAAATGGCGGAAGAATAATTTCCAAAATTTTGAAACTTGATGCATAGATATTGCTTCTGATACAAAATAAAGTATACTTTGTCTTGTTCTCATTGTTAATGCTCTCGATATTCTGAGTTACGACACTTCTTTTCAACAAATTTTTCGAAGTTGCCTTACGAGTTACATGAAAATATTGCACAATGATCATTTAAAATATGCTTTATTTTATATATAATAAATACGTAAACATATATTGTTATAAAGCGAGCTATTTTTGCAAGCTGGGATTTTTTCTAGCAAACAGATTGCCTCGAGACTTTATACTTTATATCAAGTTTCAAAATTCTCGGAAACATTCTCAGTGTCATTTCAAGCTATTGCATTATTTGTTTATAATCTGATTTGAATTATAAAAGCAAAAAAATCAAGTTGTTTATTTCGATGTGACTAATGTATTCGTAATATATAGTAGGTTTCCATCTGCATATATTAGACAATATTATAAGAAGAATAGGAAGAGAACTTTTTTAACTTTCTTTTTTTGAATATCTTATAGTAATCGTTGTTTTTATTAATAAATTTGATTCTATGTGTTATATATTATACACATTATTGTAATCACTAGTGTAAGAACAAAATTCGTTCTACTTCCCGTGTTCTGAAGAATTACGAATGTATCTCGCTAAGTTTTGCGCTTGGAGACAAACATCCGCGACGCTTGTTATATTGATGTAATACAGATCTTTATCTAATCTTATTAATGTTGTTGTTAGATTCAGATACATACGATTTGATTGTCATATGTGCAGTTAGACAAACTATTATTTTTTTGTCACGTTGGAGGCGTAAACGAGGCGCGCGCCAAATTTATTCTGACAAATTATACACACTATTTTTATTCTTACTAATGTTGCGCTCACGTATCAGTTTCTTAACAAAGTTCACGCGTTGGAAAAGAACCGTTAATGCGAACTTTACCATTTCCGTGTTAATACATATTTGGCCTTCTAGAGAGAAAATTTATAAAAACACAAATAATATGTATGTGTATATATTTATATATAATGTATACACACATATGTATTTATAATTATTCATATATACGTTAGCTTCACAGATAATATGCATGTGTTTTTTGGTTCTATTGTTGGTATTATCACTTTAAATATATATACATATATATATATATATTTATATATTTATATATTTATATATATATATATATGTATAGACGTGTAAATATCGCTAGTATATGTTACGTGCCACGTGAACCATTGGCAGAAAACGTATTAATGAGATTAGTACCGAAAAAATGTGATTTATTCGGTTAATTGCATAAATTATTCTTCAACATTAATTATTCCTTCGAGAGAATTGTATTATGTTTGTAGAGTGTATTAGTTTGTCGAGAATTAAGGATTTTTAATTTTTTTCATCGCATGACATGCAATAAAGTAACGTCGGGAACAAAAAAATCATTTACATAAATTCTCTAGCTTTGCCTTCGATTTACGTCGAAGTAAATTAGATTTTTTGTATGCTAGTTTTTGACTTTTTTGCTCCGACGCGAAGTGCAAGAAGAAATAAACTACGCAGCAAGAAAAAAATACTCTTTTTAGTTCTTCTTTAATCATGCAAATTTATTATTATATAGTTGAAGCTTCTATTTTTAAAATATCTGTAAGTAGTAAAATTTTTTAATATTTTTTAAAGTTATAAGTTGATTTTACATAGATCGTGTACTTATTTTTATATAGATCGTGTTTGTAAGTGTACGCATTTGTTGAATTATTAAGTAGAACACAGTTAATATTTGTACAAATATGTTTAGTACCATATATATAATATATATATATGTATGATACATTTTTTTTTAACTACATCACATATATTAACTTGTTATTTTACTATACAGTTGTTATTTTACGTTATTCAGAAATTCATCACAAATAAGAAATATAAGTTTTTACCTTTCAAGTCTCTTTCAAGTAGCAAGATATTAATGTTTAATGGATTATAAAGAAAGAATAATTAAATCATGGTTAAAGAAACTTTATTAGAAAATAATGAACTTTTAAACTTTAGTATTTTCGATTTTGGTATTTGATCTGCGAAATGCCTCCCCTCCCAAAAAAAAAAATCGAGAAAACAATCAAGATTTGCAATTTGTTGTGCAATGAATAGAATGTAAATTTTCTTGAAGGAATAACTTATGTTATATGAAACGAACAATCGCAAATGTTATCTGTAATTTAGAGCAGAGTTTTTCAAAAAGCACAAGATGCATGTTTATCGTGTATTAACCGATGACAGGAAATAATCTATTTAAATATATTTTTGAAACCCTATCACGAATGTTTCTGTAATACGTAAAATCACTTTAAGAGTGATTGGAGAATACATTACATTTAAAGAATACATTTTAAAAATAGATTACATTTTAGATGACATCTCTCGCATGCGGAATTATCGCTTTGTTGCTGAACACATAGTCTCATGCTGAATAGTCTTTATACAAAAATAGAGTGGAAATTATAATTCATACATGTATTATATAAAGAGAAATCGTAAAAGATAGACTGCAAACAACACTGTAATCGAAACTGTACTACTTTTCTCGTAATCACAATTTTACTTAACGGAGATGCACTTTTGTTTCGTTATACATACCCTATATTAATTTGACTTGAACAAAACCAACTCTCTTTTGATCAAATAAATTATATATAGCAAGTATTGTTTCCGTTTGATTTATAATTAGACAATTATACACAATCCAATTAACAATAAGAATGTTTTTAACAAGCAATATATATCGATATTTGAATAAAATTTTAATCTTGTAATAAACTAAGCAAAATAAAAGTTTTGCATCTCCCTGTTGTGATAAACGGAATAAGTGTAAAGTGGATAAATCTTTTATAACGTTTTTCCGCAATTTTTGTTTTTACGATTAGTATTGTTCACTAAATGCAAGTAAATTGCCCTAGTGTAGAAACTCTTGTGTTCAGTTTGTTAACATTTATTCAGAGAACAGTTATGTTGTTGTTAATATGAAAAGTCTATAAATAGATTTATATATTATATGTATACATATAAAAACATATTACAACGTATGCGTATATAATAGAAATAAGCAATGTTGCATTCGGACATATTCTTTTATTAATATTCTTGCATATAGAAATTATATATATAATATATATAAGAGCACATATGTACATGTACATATATATATGTATATGCATCATATATGTCGATATATATGTATATACTATATATATGTATATAAAAAGAAACGCTCAACATTTGAAATGTTCCAAACTGTGTTCAAATGTAGGAGAAATTGTGAAGCCGAATGCGACAACGTACCTTTTCTTAATGATAAGTAGGTAGTCAATTAATATATATATATATATATATATGTGTACATATATATGTGTGTGTATATATATATATGTATATATATATACACATATATACACATATTATTTTGTACGGAAGTTGCGGCGATTATAATCAAGAATAGAATGCAGCGAACAAACAAACGACTTAATACTTTTTTATAGAAAATATGTGAATGCGATACGCGAAACAATTAGAACGAATATTTACTACATAAGCGAGTAACAGTGAAATAACTGTGAAATCAACAAAAAAAAAAAAAAAAAAAAAATGTACTTATTCCACTCTCATCAGAATTTTAGCACTTTGAATCCGAAAGTGTGAAAGCCTCACTTTATTTGCATTTGGTTTTCTGCTGAAATAATCTATCTAGAATATAGTTGATTTTATATAATTCATATACTGTTAAAAAAACAACCGGACAGAAAATGCAGATTAAAAAATGCTATGTGTGTGAGCGTTGGATTCCAAGTGTTAAATCGCGCTGTAATAAAAATTTATACACATCAGTGGTTTTTCTACGTCTGTCTAATCGATATACGCGATTTGTTAATTTGAATCTCGATATCGTTAAAGCGTTTTCCTCAAAGAAAGAAAGATAAAAGAGAGAGAAAGAAAGAGACGAGATCGTATTTCACATTTTCCATGACACGTCGAATTTTTTTTTTTTTTTCCGTAACGAAATAAATGGCCAACGATTTTTCCTGTTTGTCGCGCGAAATATTTGAAGAACGTAATATTAATGTTTGGATCATTTCGATTGTAGGGTAAAAATACTATATATTATTATATAAAAACACAAAAAAAATATAATATCCATTGCTGTGTCATACGTTGTAAGGGTATTTCTTCTTGCGTAACTATGCAATGATATACTGTGACTCTAGACGAATGTTAAGAGAAACGGTTCAATTTCCTTCTAGCAACACAAACATTTGTGATAAAATGATGATAAAAAAAACTTTATAAAATTGACTTTTAATTGTACATATTTGAAAAATCTTTGTAAGTAATGTAAATCAAATGTTGATTTATTTTATTTTCAATCAAGGAAAAATTACAATTTTATTTGTTAAAACTACTTATACATATACGAACGAAAACTTCTGTTGGCTAAATTTGTAAATAGTAATTTGAAAAGATGTATAAATTTTGTTTTGCTTTTTTAATTGAGAGAAAACGGATAGAAACTATTGTAATGAACTACAATAGGTTTTATTCGTTCTGTAAATTAATAATCGACTAAACATTTGTTGTTATTTAAGTAAGACTGGCGAGTGTATATTTAAGAGAAAAAAAACTTTCTTTTAACAATCTATAAATGAAGTATATCAATTGTTCTTATTAAATGACAATTTAAAGAAGGAAGAAAAGCCGTTGCTTTTTAACGTTCTGCTCTGCATTGTACGGCTATACACTAACTTTCGCATTTTTCAATAAATTGAAGTATAATATAGAGCTCTGTTCGATATACTTTTGTCTCGTGTTTACCTGTAATAAAAAATATTATCACATTGGAGCAACGTTCGAATTATCTGTAATATATTGTATCTTTGTACTTTTAAAACATGTGGTTCAATTTCACCAAACCAAATAAGAACGTACGACTTTGTCGTCGTGTTTATCAATCAAGTTTTTATCTCCTCGAACGCGTTCGTGTTCACGTGGCCAGGTATATATAAAAGTAGTACTTTAAAACAATTTTTCGATTAGAAAGGCATGTCAGCGCTTCTCACTTTTGCTGTAATGCGGGGTGACAATGATTGGCGGAGTCACGTAGGACTTCGAATAACTCGATCCTACCTTGCACAGTAAACTTAGATAAGTTTTTTTTTTTTTTCTGTCGCGTCTGTGTAGTCTTATAATGTAGCATAATTTGTAAACCGCGGTCTGCGAAATTGAAGGCGTTACAAATCTCACTTAGAGATCTCGTCACGCGCAAGATATGGTTTTTAAATAGAAATTTTTTACAGACTAATTATACATGAATGTAATAATGCGATATTTTCCAAGATAAATGCTTATCAGATGGTTTGTTAATCCATAAAATCATATTAAAAAATTAAAGGGCAAATCCCTATTCTTGTAAATAGCTAAATTTGTTAGCTAAATTTGTAAATAATCAATTTAAAGCGGAACAAATTTTATTTTGTTCTTTTAATCGAAACAGTAAATAGTATATATATATATATATTTTTTTTTTTTAAATTTAAATATATATACGTGAGAAATATAAGTGAGAAATTACAATTCTAATAAAAGAAAGAAGATTATTGCATTTTATTATTGAAAGTTAATGATAGTTTGTTTAATTTAGTTGTAATAACAATTTATAATATAATTAAGGATTATACACATGTATCTTTAAGCGTTATTATTATAGTTTTATTGCTAATATCGTTGGAAAATATCGTGATATCGCGTTAATAGCACTATTACTCTAATGGTTCATTAAATATTTACTCTTTTTACTTTTAAGATCTCATAAATATGTAACATATATATACAATATGTACACACATACATGTACAATTTTGCTTATACTACCATATTCACGTTACAGACATGTATTTTTAGTTGGTAAGAAAAGAAAAAAAAAATCTAATTTGTGTAAAACAAAGAAACATATATAATTGTTTAAAACGGTGTTTGTGGTGCCTTTGTTTTTGCAGTCTGCATCAGAGTTTTAACATTGTTGTCGATAGTGTGATTGTCCGATCAGAACAAGCGCTCGACCATTGTCGTACCTTGTATATATACATAAAATATATCAATATATTACAATTATATTACATGTGCAAACACAAAAAGGATTGTTCAAGAAAGATTATACTTTTAAGATTTTTGTTAATACGAATATATTCAATGATATATCTGCTTTCTACTTTGCATTTTCCTCTTACTAGAAACTAACTAAAAGTTTATATTAGATTCGAAGATTTTTTTTTTTTTATAACACACAATATAGTATACGTATATGTTATATTGAATGTAAAACTTGACTGTTTCAGATTTGATTCAATTCACATAAAATTATATTTCGTATAAACGTTTAGTAGAGTTTTGAGATCGCAATAGTTACAATCTACTGTTATATTTTCATGTAGAGTAAAAAGAATTTATAAATCAATAAGAATGAACATGTTGTGCACTTTTGAATTCTCTCACGCGTTATAAATATTTATTTTTCAATTTTTCCTATTCACAAAAAGTTTTTTAAGCAAAAAAACACTGGTTGAACTATGTTCAAGATATTAGAAAAATTGTGGTAGAATATTTGAAATGTGATTTTTGTCTTGCAAGATTTTTGTCCGAAGATCAAAATGAATGCCGCACTTTTTTGGACACATCCCATATGTGTATTTCTTCTAAATTTAATTAAAATTCGAAAAAGCAAAACAACATGAATTTTGATTAATCAGTAAAAAAGCAGTAAAATTAGCT
This sequence comes from Pseudomyrmex gracilis, assembly GCF_002006095.1. NCBI lineage: Eukaryota > Metazoa > Arthropoda > Insecta > Hymenoptera > Formicidae > Pseudomyrmex > Pseudomyrmex gracilis. Next base: position 302,017 of record NW_018020657.1, read on the forward strand.
TGTTGATGGAACGTTTATAGAAAAGTATCTTCGATTGCATTTGTAAAACTAGCGATCGATCCACTTGCGATTTATGTGCGTATGATTTTAGAGAAATGTAAATTACGGTTTTTTTTTTTCTATATATACAAAAGCCAAAGCACACATACATACTTTTCGATTAGAACGAGTTCTCAAGTATTCTATTTGACACAAATATTGCGAATATTTAATGTTATTATGATTGTATTAACGCCATTAACGACTTATAATTACATAAAATCATGTATGGGGATATAACACACATTTAATAAATACTTTTGCAAATCAGTCTGCACAATTTCTTTGCCTCATTCTCTTCCTTCGATTCGATCATGTTAATTGAAAAAGTATGTATACTTATCTATAAAAGATTAAAAAAAAAAAGATAATTTTTGATACGTTGTATGTACGTTGTGTTATATGTAAAATTTCTAATAAAGAATTTTATATTTAAGTTACAATTAAGTTACATTTGTTTTATTTGCGTTATTTATTAATGTATATTTAATTTATATCATTTTATCTTATATTTATATATATGTATTTATGGGATATCTAGCAGTTCTAACAGAGCCCGTTTGTGTTTAGCTCGATGTACACGGCGGCATTATCAAAGACGCTCGTGCTGGCTCGCGCCGCGGCGGTAGACGTCGAAACGACGAGAAACGACAGGTGACGGACTACGGGAGACGAGGAGAGACGTTTCTAAGGCTTTTTTCAGCAATTAAAAAATGTTGGACATTTTATCGCTCGTCTCGCGAAATTTTTCCTGAACGCGTATTATTATCGTCGCGTTTTTTAATCGCGTGCACATTTTTTTTCGTATTTCACCGTCCGTGAACGTCGAGGAAAGAAATTGGGGGTTATGAGGCACCAACGGCACTGTCGTAGTGGTCGCGCCATCGGACGATATTTTTGCATTATTCCCGAAATCATTTCCAGAGGATTGCTTAACCATGGCGGAGACGTGCAAGGTACGTGCGACCGATCGGACGAATTTTTGTCGCAACTGCGACCGCGGTGACAGTCGGTCGCGGAAAAAAACCTGCCAACGTGGCGGACAGCTGACGCGACAGACGAGAGAAATCTCGATATAAATAATACAAGAATGACTTAGCTCGTTAGCACATTAGTATTTGCAATCTGATAGAATTTAAGTCTTTTTTTTATTGTTCTACACGCTGTGTTTCAATTAATTATTGACAGCAGACAGACTGACGTGACTTCACGTCACGTGCGACAAGTTGACAAATATCTGTCACGCGTAAAAATGCTCTTTTTTTTCTCTCCCTTTTTTCACTTTATATAGGTATGCTTCAGCTTCTTGTAAAGAAGTTAGTTTTTTTTTTTGCGTATCCCATTCGCGCTTCAGATTATGCGGATTATCTTTTTATATTCTTCGTGTTTTTGTTAAAACGTATTGAATGACAAAAAAAATAATGTGATTGAAGAAAATTTGTACTGTATATAAATATTACATCGATATATTAGCGAGTTGTAATTTGCAATGAGAAATTTGCACAAATAAATGTTTAATTCAGATTTGCTTAATTTGATATATGCAAATGTTTTAAAAATACTTTTTACATTCATGTCAGAAAAGATTTGTTTGATATGTATATATTTTTCATTAAAAATATTGTATATACATTGTGCGTGCACACATTATACATGTATGTAATATATAAATATACTTGCTTTTGATGCAAATAACGATGATCTTATTGTATTTATGAAATGAAACAACAATGCTGTGTGAAAATACAATATGCAGCGTTAGGTGTGCGTATTAGCCAATTTATCAAAGTAAATGTTAACACAGGAATGTGGCTGTAAGTGCGGAACTTGCAACCAAGACAGTCAGCAGCAGTGTGACATGCATTTGCATGTGGAGATAGAGAACTTGCGTCAGCGTCTTCTCGAGAGAGATAATCATATTGTAACTATGGAAACGCAATTCTTAAACGAGGCTGATAAGTTTCCAAATGGAGAACTTGCTTCTATGAAAGAGGAATTATTAATATGGCAGGAAAAATATTCGCGTCTGCACGAGGCGCACAAGAGGATTCAAAAAGTCAATCAAAATCTGGAAGATAAATTGCTACGAATTGTAGACAAATGTGAGACAGAAAAAGGTGCCTTTACAAAGGACATAGCAACTCTGTCTCACAGATTGGCAGATGCTAATTACACAATTCATCGGTTAACACAAGATAATGTAAGTACATACTTTTTTTTTCATCAACTTTAGACAAAATTTCGTTATTCTATTGAGTTGTTGTTAATTATACTTTAGCCAAGCTTTATTATTTTTGGTTATAAATAAATAAAATATTATACACATGTACGCGGGATGTCCGTATTATACGTATATGTGTATATTGCTTCTATAAAACGTTCATTCTTTTAGGAAAAATATAGAAATGATGTTAATTTGGCTATCCAATTGCTGCAGTGCAAACCTTCGAATTTTGTTGGTCAAAAATATGACTCGGTAAGTATTTAATACTGTTTTAACAGACTTATTGTGTGTGTCGCGTTTTAGAAATATAAATAGAAATATAATTATATATTTATAATTATATATTATATATAGAAATATAATTTTAGAAAAACTAGAAATATAAATATATTTAAAATTGGATCTTTTATTATTGTATAGCTGCCTTCTGAGATGCAAGCTAAAGTGCGAACGTACGTTGCGCAGAAGCGATGCTCCGCGCAAGATGCAACGCAACAGGACATGAAGAGCATCACTGTGCCGATATCTACGTTTCCGCCAACGGCAATGGTGTACAATATCACGAAGCCGACAGTGGATAAGCATAGCGATGACGATAGCGACGACGAGAAACCGGCAATGGATGTCGTATCGGCAGCCATTATGGCAAAAGTGTTGGAGGATCGCGAGAAGGAGAGAATTTTTGCCAAACACTGCGACACGTGCACGTGTCACAGGAGTATCCTTATGGTGGATGCTGAAACGCAAACATGCGTACCCAACGCGCCTTCCTTCTCTCAGGGACATACGTACAATATTGACAAGCAGACATTGGAAAATATATTGAACAATGAGATCCATCAAAGCAAAGACAAACTCCAACCGAGCCTCGCAACGCACGCGGTCTTTTATGAAATCAACGAGAACAGCGATAAAGTTTGCCGTCAGATGAACGGCGACTGTTCCAAGTATGCCTCGCAGCCTATCAAGGACAAGTTCGTCAGCAGGAGCGGCAGAAATACGCAAGACAGTACGACGGAGGATAACTGTGCAACTTCAAAGACCAGCTTGAACAAAAAGAATTCGTCCCACGACAGCAAGCGTTCGCCATCGTTCTCGAAATTAAATGATCTCAATAGAATAAACAACGATAAGGCGTCCAAGAATCAGCTCAGGGCGAATAACAATAAAAACTGCGATTCTTCAGATAATAGATTCGCTACGAGATGTTGGAACAAGAGTGATAAAAGTTCCTTTGTCGGTTCGATTTCAGGTTCTGACAACCGACTTTCCGACAAAGAACAAACGCACATTGATATAATTAACGATAGGTTATGGAAAAACGAGTGGACAAAAATGAGATCGGAGACAATTGTCATGAGAGAGAATAAATGTAAAACGAATCGCAATATTGAGATTGACATTATCAATGATCGTGATTGGAAGAACGACAGATTGACAGCGCGGAACTCAACGCAGTTCACTCTAATCGAGGTCAAAAGTACGGACAACAGCGCAGCGAATCACAACGACGGCAGTCAGACAGAAGCGACCAGTCCGAGCTTCAGCAGCGACAGCATGGTCATCTCTAGCTCCGATCCGTCCAGCAGTTGTAGCGACGTCGCACAATCTCTGACCGGCGGCGCCTTCAACTCTAGCGCCAAATCCAACTCGAATCAGATTCGCGTGACCGGTCCGCGAAATTGCCTGATGCGCGTTACTCCTGGCTCGAAGAACATCCTGCTGGACAACGCCGGGCATTATAAGGCTGTGGTGTACAGTAACGGTAGCAGCGGCAAAGCCAATACCGCTTTGGTTCACGCAAAGAAAGGATCTCGGGCAGGATCTGAGCGATCAATATCCACCAGCAGTGAAGACAATTTGCCACTGGTGCTGTTGCAGGACAACCACTTGCAACGTGTGGCCGAGTGGGTGCAATCGTCAATGTACGTGGACGATCTCACGCAATTCAATAGCAATAAGATCAAGTGTACGGAGAACATCACGAACGACAATTCATCGTCAGTATATCCGATCGATCCTTCGACGAAGTCTTCGGAACAGGATATTCTGATTCGCAACTTTCGAGACGCGTCGAATAACTCATCGAAGAACGCTGAGGAATGCAGCAAAAACTGTGTAAATAACAAGCTCAGCAATATTAATTCTTTGCCAGATTGTACGGAACACGACGAGAGCGAGAATCTCATAATGTTTGAGGTGTCGGAAAAGCAATTGTCAAAAGATTCTCGCAAGAAGGATCTAGATTACGAGGTAAAGATCACAAAGGAGATGGAGGAGACGTATCTGAAATTGGCAGCGAGTTTGGATCCCGTTGCATTGAGTCTGTCGAGCAGCACCAGCGATGCCGAATTAACGATTGAGAAATACAGAAAAGATAAAAGGCTTCACGTACAGAGAATCCAAGACAAGGCGGGATCAAAAACTTAATCCTGTATCTCGCGAATTCTTAAAAAAAAAAATAATACTATATCAAGCAGGGAGTTCCTTTAAAGATAACAGAGCGTTATTTTTTGTAACTATATTAAAGTAAGGCTGTATCCTCCTCTCCCCAGTAGTATAGAAAAAAAAAGGAAAGTTTATCTTACACGCTGCTTACAGATAAATCTAAGTTTTATTTGTGAGTTTAGAAAAAATTTGCAAGTTGATTTTAAGCATCTTTATGCGAGATAAAAAATTTAAGAGTCGATTCACAAAAATATAGTCATGATAAAATCTCAATTTCGCCAGATCTTAGTTTCCGCGCAACTTTGTTTCCGGAAGCCCTTAATTCAAGCAAAATTAAATGCAACACACATTGATCGATATTAATGTCCAACATAAATAATCATTAACAAATAACTTCGAAGCACTAGTATATGTGCTATATGTGATTGCGATATTCGTATCACGTAATATTCTTTTCTTACAATTTATGAAAGTCACAAATAATTTCAAAAAACAAAAATATTAAAAACGTATAAAAAAAATTTTAATATTAATTTTATATTCTACATTTGTTCGCTTATCAAATGTTTTCAAATATCTTTAGTTGCATATTAATAACGTATAATAATCATTACTTTCATAATGTACACATGTATAGTTTCGTCAATTGTTTTTAAACTTGATTCGAAAAAAATTGTACATGATGAAGCATAATTTTAAATTACTTAAGATTAAATTACATAATTTTTACCTTAATATATATTATTATCACATCGCGATATTAAGACATGCTGTGCTGCAATAAAATTTATTGTTCATTGTCGATATTATATATATTAATTTTCTCCTGCGAGATTTTTATTCAATGAATTGATGTTAAACTATTTATTTGTCTGACTATTAATCTTTTTTCGTATTAATTTTATTATTTATTTGCGCGTTTAACTTTATAATTTAAAAAAAGATAACATTAATATTGTGTTATACTTAGCTTTATGTACGAATGTGAATACACTCGAGATTAAATAAAAAAAAAAAAACGACAATATTATATTTAACTTGATATTATATATAATTAACTATGAAAATATTCCAGCAGACGTGTTAGTTTATTATATCATTGGTATTAATATATTAATTTAATGATGATACATATTGATTTCATCTCAATGTTATAAATATTCATGTTTTTTATACCAAAGCTGTCACTTGTGATAAAAAAAAAAAAATTCTTAATTCTTTGCACTCACAGAGTCGTTCTCAAAATTATGTCCCGTCGTACCAGTAACAATTATCAAATTGTTTCGCAAACACACAAATTTATTTGAATAAGCGCAATTAACAAAAACACATACATAGCTTTTACGCAACACAATGTTAAAACCTCTCAGTTGCGGACGACGTAAGAGTGCAAGGTTTTAAAAATGACGATCAATTATTTACACCTCTGTCTTTTCAGCCCTTCTATCAACACATCACAAGTGAACGTAATTTTTAGTGACATATTACAATGTTATATTACGGATGTCTGCTATTTCGTGATCTAGCGAGGACGTGTGTGTATTATTTGCCATATCAAAATTATAAGTGTACATGAAGATTTATCAAGAAAAAACATTTTTATAATCTGTTTAATGACGGGCTTAAAGGATTAAGAGAATTTGCGTAAGTTAATTTATATATATATATATATATATATATAAAATTGATTGATTATGCATTGTGTAGTCGAAAGTTGCTTCCACTTTAGCAATCATAATAAGACTTGTCTTGTGCTTGACAAGAATATCGTGATAGCTTAATAAAAATAATTGCTTGATTTAATTCGTTATTTCGATCGCGCGTCACTTGCCAATATACATTAACGTGCATTTTTGATGTGACAGTAAATACAATTAACGACATAAGTAATTCGATTTTTAGCAATACCAGATAACACGGTGACTGTCCAACAAATATGTCTCTTACCGTTGTAATATTTTATATGTCTTATTGTCAATGTCAATGATAAAATTTTCAGTACACCGTAATATTTAATTTCAAATATGTATTGTAAAAATAAAAATTATATATAAATTGTGTAATGGTGCACTCTTTGTATTTTGTACTCTGTCTTTGTAATGATGATATATATTATTCAGAATTTTTACAAAAAGAGAGAGTTAGGTTTACATAGATATATATGTTGCAAATATTTCAAATAATCTCGACTTCTTTAATATTATTGGTCATTGCTAAGTTCCATGACAGAGAGAGTTAATGTGTTAACTAGGGTAAAAGACCCAATTACTGTCACCCGAATAATAAACTCTGGCGTCAGTGAATTGTTTTTACTACTTATTTATCAAAAACATGTGTTTTTCTTCTTATCTGGTATTATTCGATGTCTCTGATATAAGGAACAAAATAATAACCGTCTCTCAAAATCTCTATTTTTATTTATAAATTTAATAATTAAAAAAGAACGATGCGAGAGCTATTACTGTCACCCCCTAAAATGAAAGAAGAATGTTGAGTGCTGGATTTTTTGTTATATTAATTGCACTTAAAATTCTATGTTAAATTGTTTTCATGCGTAACTTTTTAGGATTTATTTAATATTTTAAATAAAATAGCTTAGGGTGACGGTAATTGGACAGGTGACAGTAATTGGGTCTTTTATCCTAATTTTAATCCAACGTCTTTGATTTTCTGAGGAATTTTATTTTTCGTTAAAATAATAATTTAATATATTTATTTCAGTTGTCTTTTTTATATTCGAAAGCAGTAAAAAAAATGGTGCTACTATGTATAACAGAAAAAATTTTGAAGTATTTAATTTTCTATAATTTTTCAAGCATTTTTTAGAATTCGATGTTTTAGAATTTGATTTTCAGTAAATTGCCTTGTATGAAACTTTTTGTGTACTGCGTGAATCGTGTGTGTCATGCCGAGAAACGTATCGGTGCGCAAATTCTGAGATACGAATGCGGTAGTTCATTGCTAGATAGCAAATATATAGTTAATAGTGCGTCACGCGAGGAATATCTATCCTCTTATGCGACTACTTGCCTTTTTCACTCAGTTTTGCTGCAATTAATTTAAAATAACGTATTTAAATAACAATTAATCAATTAACCAATTTATAATAATTGGAATGTATACATATAATATCTAGAAATATATTATTTTTTAAATGTAATTTTACAAAAGTTATTTAAATGTATTTTTTTCCAGAAGTTTCGAAACAACAACACGCAACTAATTTATTTTTATTTTATAATTTTAGAAGTCTCTCATGTGTTTGTAAGTACACTGGCAATAATGCTTTGTGAGAACGATTGATGCCAATTAGCTGGCACTAATTACCACACACATCTCAATCGTGTCAGACGTGGGTTATGTTATATTTTCACGTAGCATTCTTTCAATGATTTCTTTATACATTTATAAGCAATTTGCACAGAGAGCTTCTCGAGGAAAGGATTAATTTTTAAGTAAAATCACAATTGCGATATCTACAGCGAATTAATGCGCGAGTTTAACTACTCTACATCGAAAAAATTGTATTCTTGTTTTGAGGAGATATCCCACTTACTTTAAGTATATTTTATACTAAAATAGGCGCCAAGAACAGTTTCTTATTTTAAGGGGAAAATCCTCTAAATAGAGTAATATTGATAAGAATATATACTGATTAGAGTATAAAAAGCCTCTATAGAAAAACATATATATATCTCACTATCGAAAAAGACTATATTCTTAAATAAAGAATATATTCTTAATTTCAGAAGAATATCATCTAAAATCTTTAAGAAGATTTTTTAAGTATAAAATCTTCTACTTACGAGAATATAATTTTTTCGGTGTAATAAAATTCGAAATGTATTCTTTTCTTTTTCATCTTTATCATTAAAACATTTATATAATTTTGCAATTTTTTATTTTGACACTTTGTTCGCGTTTGAATCGGCGCCATATTTTATAAATATAATTAATTAGTGTACCTTTCGAGTATATTCACCGAAAAAATTGTATTCTTGTTTTGAGGAGATATCCCATTTACTTTAAGTATATTTTATACTAAAATAGGCGCCAAGAAGAGTTTCTTATTTTAAGAGGAAAATCCTCTAAATAGTAATATTGATAAGAATATATACTGATTAGAATATAAAAAGTCTCTATAGAAAAACATATATATATCTCACTATCGAAAAAGACTATATTCTTAAATAAAGAATATATTCATAAAAGGAAGGTCAAAGGGCCAATAAGAGCCTAAACACGGATGTTAGTGTGTGAAAAAAATATTAAGGATTTATTGTAAAAATCGTGACTATGTAAGTTTTTGTAATTAGTTGCTTCTCTCTCTCTCTCTCTCTTGTAATCCTTAATTTTATTTTTATATATTTTATTTTATTTTATTTGTACAGGCTTTTGTCTGAAGATGATCCAAACCCGGGATCGAAACGTTACGTTTTTTAAACGATTTTTACAATAAATCCTTAATATTTTTTTCACACACTAACATCCGTGTTTAGGGTCTTATTGGCCCTTTGACCTCCCTTTTATGAATTTTTTATCAAAGAATATATTCTTAATTTCAGAAGAATATCATCTAAAATCTTTAAGAAGATTTTTTAAGTATAAAATCTTCTACTTGCAAGAATATAATTTTTTCGGTGTAGCAATAAGGTAATCATGTGTATAATACTCGTATTATTTACTAGAAATGTAAAATTTATCGTAGCGATGATTATCACATAAACTATATGTGTGTGTTGACACACACAGTTTACTGTTAACTCTAAAGTATAGAAAAATAATTAATTCAGAAAACACACGGAATTTACTGGTAAATATATATATACACATATATATACATATACATATATATATATACATACACACACATATATATAATATATTTAAAACAATGTGTATGTGTGTGTTTTCTGATTTGTAGCTTAATGTGACACGCAATATATTTTTTAATGTAACTGTAATTAATGTTTTGCACATCAGTTACCATGTAACAATATTACTTGTATATTTCTTAAATATTTTTATCAAGTACTTGAAAAAATCTTAATTTTCTTTAAATTTTGACCGCTATATATTTTTTTTTGTTACATATACAATATGTGTGTGTGTGTGTGTGTTACTGTACTGTGTGTGTATATAACATATTTGATTTAAATTTTCATTCACACATGCGTATCCTTTTGAAAAGGATAGAATTTTAAGACATGGAATAAGCGGTCTAGCTTATTTTTTTTTTTTTTATCCTCAAAAATTAGCTTCTAACGTGATTTTCTCGTGTTGGAACAGCGCGGTCGGCTGCCCCACGTTCAAGGTGTTCGCTCGCACCGATGATGACGACATAAAACAAGGTAAGATATCCCGTGTATTATAGGCCGTGCCCAGTTTCGTCCAATCAAGCTAATGTTCTAATAATTTGAAGTCGGCCGTTTAATGAAGGAACGAACAGCCTCGCCTGAGAGCTTCGATTATGGATGCGGCGACTTTACGTTATAGTACGCTACGTATTCCCGCGCTATCTGTTTTTGACGCGATCTGCGCAGCGCCGAGGCGGAAAGGGTGGAAGAAAAATGAGCGGATCTGTATATGTTGCGCGCATATAAATCGCGGATTCTTTTCTTTCTCTTTCAAATTTCTAAAAATTTTAGCTTGTTTGCAAAATTCTGATAGTTTTGGTTTTTTCTTGGAAAAAAATTAAAAAAGTGTTCAAAAAATTTCTTGTAATTATGAATATACAAAAATAGCTGATTATAGAAAATTGAAACCTGCGTATAACAATCGAATGTAATGTTAAATGTAGCGCAAGATCAAGAAGTTGAAGTTTCAGCTATCGGAGTAAAATTGCCGAAATTGAGATCAAAGGGGATGTTGCCGAACAGCACACTGCTTTCTTATAAGATAACTCGTTAATACCGCGTTTGTTTAATTAGTTGCAAACCGAGCAATTGTCCGATACAATACTGTGATAAGTTCCATACGTTGCGTGGATTTTGTCACTGGAGTGAAAATGATTGGAAGAGCGATATGTTTTGAGCGGCATTGTCGGGGAAAGAAAAGCGCGCGCGGTGGTCAACGCGCTCGCACCTCCCGAAGCAACCGCCTTTGGCGCGAATTCCGCGGCCGCTATAAGTCGCGGCGGGCAACCTATCGCACCTTCAGTGAGAACGCGTTCGTGTTCGCGCGAGGACGCGCCGAGGGCCGAGGTCGAGGAGGCCGAGGACGGGAAGAGGACGCGATTTTGCACGCGCGCCCCACGGTCTTCCCTCGGGCTTCCCGCATTGCCCCCCAAGTGCGTGTGCGAGTATGTGCGCGTTACTCGTCGGATAGTTAACGCCGTTAAAAAAACGCTCGTGACATTTCGAGTCCTCATTGCGAGAGTATCAACGATTTTTATATATCAAATCAAGTGGCAAGTTTTTTTTTGTACTTTGAAAAAGCGCAGAAAACAACAAGCAATCTGTGTGTCTGTGTACATTGGGTGTGTGTGCGTGTGCGTGTGCGTGCGCGCGTGTACAGAAGTCCGGAAAATAGCAAGTGACAGCTCGTGCAGCATCAAACAGTTTTAGAAAGACAAATTGTTGACAGGTATTTTTTTATCTTTTTTATTTTGACGAACAGAAGAAAAAAGAAAAAAAATTTTATAATAAAGTGTCTTCCTGTTTTTTTTTTTTTTTTTTTTTTAATTTATTCAATTAAATAAAATCATAAAATTAAAAAAATCTGAATATTTGAAGGTGGATGTTTTAATTATCAAGCGATACGATTCAAATCGATACCGTTTTCACACCGGTGTATTTTTACAAACTCATTTCTCAAGATTTCATTTGTGTTCATTTGTTCGCTTCCGGGTGAATGCGTTTACTTTCCGGCAAAAAAATTACTCGAACTCTCGGCTTAAGAACTCTAATGAGTTTCTAATGTTCTGTGTTGCAACAATGACGTAACTTCAATTTATTTGAAAATACAGGAAAAATAGCAAAGTTACACACCGATAATCAACAGTTTGAAATATTTTTTTTCCCCAACAACGGCATAGTTAACGCATCGTTCGGCAAAAACGATACGTCCGTGTATAACAATTAACGCAGTGACCGCATCGGCTGTTTCGTTCAAAAAATTATCGGATATTACGCGAACGTTATTACGCCGCCCGGAACTTCCTCGCTCTATAAATTTCAGACGCATCGGTATTCGCACGCGGCTATCCGTAAAACGCGGCGAGAGACTTCGGTAATGTATATGTGCATCGAAAACAAAGCGAGTCTTTTTTAGAAACTTCGTAATTTCACAAATCCAATGCGATTTTCGAAAGCCGCGCTTCTCTCAACAAAAATTTCATTCAATTATCGTTTCAATTTTGGCGTAACAAAAAGAAATTTGTGCTTCGTCGGGAGAAACCGGCGTAAATTAAAATTTGTCGCTCGCTATACGCTATATAAAGCGAAATGGATTTTCACAGCGTGCAAACGATGTGATGTTATTTCCCATCAATAAAAATCATCATAAAAAAATAATACAAATTTTCTCGCGCGCATCGAACCTTTTGCGTGCAAGTCACTATAATATCAACGACTGTGTGCTGCAAAAAGATGATGTTTGTTGGAAGATATTCAAGGCCGCGTGGTCATCGATAAATCGCGGGCTTACGATGCAATTTTAAAATGCACCCTCGTTATCTCTCTCTCTCTCTCGACGTTAATCTATTTTGATTTCTCGGATCATCAACTTTCGCAACGAAAGACACGACCGCTTTACGTTATCATCGCGTATTGATTTTTTTCACAATTATTCAGTATGCGTGTGTGTGTATTATTTTGTTTATAAACACACATTACATATAATCTTGTAAAAATATTCTTTTATCTCATAAACTTCATATATTGTAAATTTTTATCGGTTAGTCTTTTCTGCGCGATCTCGATCTCGATCTCGCGATAAGCAAACGCACGTCCCCCCAATTCCTTTGATTGACAACGTAAAGCAAGCGCAGAAAGAGTTAATTGTCTTCTTTAAAGGTGTACATAACAGCCCGGTATCCTCGGGATCGATACTCGCCTAAGAAGATTTTTCGTTCGCACGAAGCGCCGCCTCTTATATCGATCTCATTCAAATTCAAGTACATAGACCGCGCGCGGGCGAACGGTCAAGACGTATAAAACTTTCCTCGGCTGAATGAACCGAATCGCGATTCACGCGAGATTTTTCTCTTTTCAATTTGATTCAATAGATTTTCGAGCGATGCAACTTTGTTGCGTCTTGCGAAAAAAACTGTGCTGATCTTAATTGCTCAAAACTATAATTAATTCTCACCGTCAGTTTGTTAAGTACAAATAATATTATATTAATCGCACGTGTTTGATGTAAATGTCACGTGATATTTCGGTCAAGATTAATTAACTTGATTCGATAAAAGTCTTATTATATCGCGCGATTCTTAGCTGTTATTATTGAAAACCAGTGAAAAGTGAACTATTGGCTTTTTGCATATTAAGTTAACAAATTGTTTTTTTTTTTTTTTTTGCGAAAAATAATTCAGGCGGCTTTTTATTGGTTCCAAAAACATGATTATTACGAAACGGGATTTCTGAAAAATTCAAAGTGTGTAGTCTTTGAATAATTCTTTAACATCGCACATTTTTGCAGCGCGGTCGCGATAGCGACTTGCACGCGAACGAGATGTGCTATAACATGTCCGTGCGATGGAATATAAACCATTTAGCGTAATCGAAATGTGTGCGGAATGCAAATGGGTGATGCGAAAACCTCATTGCGTCACAAATCTCTCACGTTGAAACAAAAAAACTCAAAAAAAAACTCACGTTGTTGCGAAAATAAAAATCCTAAATCCTTTGCGACCTGTGTGATAACGTGCAATCAAAAGGGAAATCCATTCTCCTTGTTTTTTTTTTCATCATTTTGCACGCAAGTCTTTCCGCTTCTTACAATTGCTATTAATTAACATATACCACCATTAGCCTATATGCTTCACTCGGCGAGAAAATCACATGTACTTCTTCTGGTTGAACTCAATTTGCAATTCGTTCTCTTGCATATATGATGTAATACACGTACACACAAAACGAATGTGCAATTATTCAAGATCTCAAAAAAAAAAAGTGAAAAATCATTTCTCTTCTGTATCAAAATTTATCAAACACGCATTTTACAAAGGGCAAATCAAAAAAGGAAGAAAAAGAAAGAGAGAGAGAGAGAGAGAGAGAGAGATAACGCTGTTCTCTTTGGATCTGTATTGCTTGTAAAAACTTTGTTTCCCTTTTTTTATAAAAAAAAAAAGAGAATTAATTTCTGGGCAGTTCAAGTACACAAAGTTTGTTTTATTTGAAAAATAAAAAACCGAAACTTTTCTTTATTATAACAGAGTCTTTGAAATGCAGACAAAAAGAACCACGAGCGCGTTTTTTTGTATCGATCAACAAAAGCATTTGGCGGGAAATTTAACAGTTAACTTAACTGTTTTTTTCGCCGCTCAAAACCTAATTTTTGTCATTATATAGACGCAGGTGTAAAATCGGGCCGTTGACCCCGGGGTACGTATGCGCAGTAATTTATGTTTTCCACTCTCTTCGAAGGTACAGTTCAGTTTTATGATGTGTTACGTATGATGTACGCGCGATAAGTGCGATTGCGACAGAAGGTATCATTATACGTTGCGCGTGCGGAAAAAAAAGTCGCGGCAAATTCGCGAGTCGGTGTGGAAAGCGCAGCACTGCCGCAATATCTCTTTTTTTTTTTCTATATATGTATATATGTGTGTGTGTGTGTGTGATATTTGAATTTAATAACGATGCAACAATGAATGTTAATTAAGAACGTGGTTTAATTTACGTCTGTTCCTCGACTTTGTTGACGGCGAGTCAATGATCGTTCTTTGAACGCAATTTCGTTTCACAATTCACAACGAGTTGTTCGCGCTTAATTAAGGTTATTAGAACGCAAGAAGAAAAATTGTTCTCATGTGTAAACGCATAAGAGAAGTTTTTTGGTTAATCGATAACTGCATAAAATAAAGATATATACGCGTTCTAAGATTAAATTTTAAAATAAGCTAGAGAGAGAGAGAGAGAGAGAGAAAAGAAGAATATTTATTTTTTAAATTATAGTTGAGTTCGGTGAGTAAAAATAAATATGTTAAATATAGAAGCGTTGCCGAACAAGTTGCAGGATTTTAGGCAATTGAAAAATTAATAAACTGTCGTGTGAGTTAAAAAACAAAACAAACGTTTCGACTTTATTTTAAGTCTTCCTCGGTGTTATCTTTGACCACAAATTTTTCACATTTATAACGTTGACTTGTGATGTTAACGTGTCAACGGTAGTTGTTAGACTTGTTCGGCAACGCTTCTATATTTAACATATTTAAGAATATTTATTTTCGATTGAATATTTTTGAGTCTCTCTTTTTGTTTTGATTTTAAGAATATGAACACACAGTCTCTTAAAGCATTAGATTCGTAGACGATCAATGTAATCGAGTAGCGCTTAAAGATTGATTCTGCGCGTTATGGAAAATATATCGATAATATTTTCAAACCAAAAAACTATAGGCTGCTTCTTACATTTATTTGAATCTGCTCTTGTTCAAACGATGACTAAAAAAATCAAGCAACGAGTATAAGCTCACGATAACAAGTTCCGCAGAAATACTCTTGCATCAGTTAAATCAGTAAAATATTTATCGCACATCAAAGTTGAAGTTTCGACTTTTTTGTTTAATTGCGCATCTATTTTGTGATACATTTTTTGTCCGCATAAAGATTCGCAACGCATTTAAAAAATTAAGAAACAAAAAACACATCCTATTGATATGTATCGTTCGAACAAATGAAATTTTTATTAGATTGCATTAGATAAAAAAGAATATAGAATTAATTACGTATATCTGTGCGCTTAATGCGTCGTTAAATACAAGCTAGGTTTAATTAGCGAAAGTTTTTTTATTTTAATTCGATAAAAACTAACTTTTCCGCCTTTCGAAATCGCTTATATCAAGCGCAACATAAAAAAACAGTAATGATCTAACATTTTTATATATTTACGCAGTAGATAGTAATATGAAATATCGTGAATATAATATGATATAATAAACACGATATAATATAAATAAACGATTAAAATATCGGAATATAAATAGTTACACTTTAAATACAATTGCGCTTAATTGAAAAAATATTTCATAATAAGAGAGAAATAATGTGCAATATTGAATATATAACATTGTAACGGAAGAGAATACTTATAAATAAAAGGATTTATGTTTTTTTTTTAAAGATTTTAATTTGTTAAATGTAGCGCAGCCGAAAATAATAACGGAAATAACTTCAGATCTTATCTTTTATAAGGATAATAACGGGCATGTCGTTGTGTTTCTATTTAATGAGACAATTAGAAACTGTCACATGACGAGTGAAAGTATATATATGTGTGTGTGTGTGTGTGTGTGTGTGTTTTACTCGAAGACACATATCTTATTATTAATTCAGAACGTTAATCGTACTTACTTGTACCTGTTTCGTGTGTTTTGCAATTATATACGCTACGTATTATTCGCTCGTTCATTGATTCGTGGCGAACGACAGTTGTAAATCACCCGGTTGCTGTTATAACAAGCGGCTATACGCGGTAAATTACATCACGGACATTTCCCACTTGTCCCGGATCTGAATCTTAATTACAGTTAGTGGAAATAAGATGTACGGTTATTTGTTCCGTTATTTAATTATAGAAAATTATTTTCTATTTTCTAATTTATTATAAAAAAATATATATTTATCATTACTTTATACAAATATAATTATTAATACAAATTACTCTCTGTATTTTACCCGTACGCGCAAATGCGTATTTTATTTTTTCATGTAATATATAATGACATTAAAAGTAAACAAATATTTATGTTGTGTTTCCTCCAGAAATAAAGAAATGAAACGAACCGATCATGACGACCACGAGCGGCAAGGTCCGCCGCCTTTCCGGGTGCTTCCTGACACCGCTTATCTGTCGCCGATTGTGCCGACGCCGCCTCCACCACGAGCGCCCGAGCCTTACAAAGTCGTCCCGTCGGCAACCAGAACGCAGCGACGATCAACTAGTTTCGTAATTCTCGCCGAGTCCAGACCGATCAGCCCGGAATCCGGTAACGTCTCCATCTTGCCCGCAGGTAGAATCTCGCCCTTCCGCGGACGCGGATTCAAAGAACCACCACCCCGCTCGGTGTCGAGGCCGCAGTCCCCGGAAACCACCGCGAATGAACACCGACGCGGAAGAGTCGAGCGAAGAGGTTAGCAAAGAATTGATAAAAATTTATAAAAAAAAATATATTAACACTAGATATACCAGCTATTTAAATATACTTGTTAAAAAATACAAAAAATATATTTGTTACGAATATATATAAAGTAACATTAAGTTCATAAAATGTATTCTCTACTTATAGCTACACCGAAAAAATTGTATTCTTGTTTTGAGGATATCCCACTTACTTTAAGTATATTTTATACTAAAATAGGCGTCAAGAAGAGTTTCTTATTTTAAGAGGAAAATCCTCTAAATAGTAATATTGATAAGAATATATACTGATTAGAATATATACTAATAGAATATATACTAATTAGATTTATATATATATATATAATCAGTACGTAATCTATATATCTTTTGCATTAATAACGATATTTTGTAAGATTTTTTAAATAATTTTATTTTTATTACATTTTAAAGTTTCTCATACATATTACCTATGTTTAATTTTTGATTTTTAATGATCATAATCTATATCTATATTTATATTCTTTTTAATTATTATTTTTATAATGCAATGTAAACTAATATACAGTATAATAATAATTTTAACACTTATATTATTTAACACTTATATTATTTTTAATTATTAAAAAAAAACATATCTCACTATCAAAAAAGACTATATTCTTAAATTAAGAATATATTCTTAAATAAAGAATATATTTTTAATTTCAGAAGAATATCATCTAAAATCTTGAAGAAGATTTTTTAAGTATAAAATCTTCTACTTACAAGAATATAATTTTTTCGGCGTACAAAAGTCATAACATCATTTTGGAAAGCAAATGAATAAATTTTTACATGCAGTAAAAATTTTGAATTGAAATTGCACGACCAGAGTCAAAATGACCGGTCTGGTAAATCTAGTGTTAAATGCGCATGTCGAGGAAAGTTTTTTTTTCTCTGCAAGTATTTTGCAAATTTGTGATGTTACGATATTTTAAAAACACATTTTCCAAACAAGTAAAATATATATATATATATATAATTTTGAAGTTTTCAATTCTCATATAAGTATTTTTCAAAGTTTTCCAAAATTTGTACAAGCCTTAACACAAAGTAATCATTTTGCAGCTTCGGCGTCGGAACAGAGTAATTCTAGAAAGAGCTTGATACCGCAGCCAACTTATCGTCAACGTTCCACTTCATTGACAAAGGTCAACGAGCAGTCGTCGTCGTCGTTGTCGTCGCAAAAGACCAATCGCCGAGCCGATTCGAAAACGCAACAACTGAACAACTCTAAATCACGCCTGAACGTTTCCGGTTTGCAAGGTCGACCGAACGCGTCGTCCGACTCAAAAACTCAATCGAACGACTCGAGAACACGTATGAGCAAGATCGATTATTCTCGGAGTCGTCCGTTTGCGGAACCGAGAACTCGCTTCATATCCAATTCGACCAGCAATCTCAACTCAACGACAACGACGCGCCGAAAACAAACGACGACGAAATCATTGACAAAACTCTCGCCGATCCAAGGCACTCCGACGAAACAGGAAAAAACAATTTCCGAGTCGAACGCGAAAGGAAGAATATCTTCGAGAATATCGTCTCCCACAAAAACACCAATGAAATATTCGCAAAAGAACGCGACCGGTTCGAATAAAAATGAGAATAAAAATTTCAACAACAACAACAACAACAACAACAACAACAAGGAACGCGTTGTTTCGCCATCGAAGATACCGGTAAAAACGAATAAGACGAACGGTTCTTCCGTCAAGTCGGCCGAACAACCTAGCCAAACGTTACAGATCGAACTTGTTGAATCGAAAGACAAAAATCTGATAAATCTGCTCAAACAAACTGCCACGAACGCGAACAGCACGTCTAGCGAACGTCTGGTGAACACGACGACGACGACAGCCGTGCAACCGCTGCAAATTGACGCGGTTAACGGTGTTTTAACGGAACGTAACGACGGTAATCCGTCAAATTCAAAAGAACGAGCGGAAGTAACGTCCAAATCGTCCGCGTCCAAAGACGCTTCGCCAGTTCCTATTGCAACGCAGTCGGGTTTACCTCCGACGACTCAGAATTCCACGTTACTCGAAAATCAATCGGCCAAGGCGAGCACTTCCGCGAGTTACAAGAAAGACGGGCCCAAACCAAACGCCGACGGAAGAGCTTCGGGAAGCCAATCGACGGCCAAGCGACGGGAAGATCAGGAACTGAATTCGACAACTTCGACGGAGATGTCTCATCAGATCAAGAGCGACTCGACTTTCGAAAGAAAAATGGCGGCGAATCGCGAAACTTCGGAGACCAATAAGACGCTACCTAAAGTGATGGAAAATAATCCGCAGATTGTTGCGAATCAGGAGAGAAAAACTGTTGCGGCAACGGCGAAGACAAACGACGCGACGATGGCGGACAAAGCTGCGAGCAGCAATAACAAAGAGAATTCGGCGACAGACGCGGAAAAGACGAGTGTGAACAGTAAAGGTGTTTCGTCCAAAAACGGAATTCGCGGCAGTCAAGGATCGTTGGGATCCACAGGCGTGTCCGTGGACTCTATAATGAGTTATAAGTCCACAGACACGGGAGTTAGCTTAAATACGTTTGTAAGGGTGTCCTCGCCGAGAGAGAAAGTGGGCGTGCACGTGATGAAGCGGCCGCAGGAAATCAAAACGCTCAGCGGCGACATTGTTCGCGAAGAAGACAGGGAGTCCGAAAAGAAAAGACGGTGAGTCCAATGGTTTTTTAATATACCTATTACTTATGCACTAATAATTTTCACTTTTTTTTCAAAAGTTTCACACCGACAACATGCCAATCAGCTACTTGTCAAACTCATTTAATAATTAAAAAAAGTTGTGTTTTTTTTATTTCAAAATTTTTCGGTTTTTCGTCAGTTCATGACGAAACTCTTGACTCACACGTAAGGTAAAAGTCCCAATGACTGACCACGTCCTATTACCTGACCACTAGGGAGAATATTATTTTTTATTAACATCTGTGCACGCAAAAAGAAGAATATTATTATTCATTTACATTATTTAACTGTTCAGCTTTTCATATAAAAAATTATGCTTCTGAACATTTTGCTTAGAATATTTAAAAACTTAATGTATATTTATACCATGATTAATCATGGTTGATTTCTTAAGATATGGCTAAGAAAAGTGTCAAACTTCTTAAGACAATAAGTAATAAACAGATCAAATTTTACAATTGACACAAACTATTTTAACTTGTTCAATTCAACCATAAAATGTTCGTCATTTGATAAATCAGGAGGGAGTGTTCTATAAAAAAATCCACCGAAGAAGATTAAAAATAAAGCCGAAACGTTTGGAAAATAAAATTGGCAGATTTATTTATTGCAAAACACCCTGCAAACGGTTCACACTTGCCCAACTACAACCGAAAAATTTTGAAATATCGTCAAGAACCCATTCAAATCAACAACAATATTATTGTTTTTTTTTTATCTGTAAATAAAATTGTTTGTTTATCACGTGTGTTAATATATCCGTTTAACAAATGTCGTTCTTTTCTTCTTTTCGTCGATTACGAGCAATAATGCACCTTTCGATTTCGGTGCGGTCAGAAAGAGTTAAAACACGCACTGGAGTAATAAAAAAAATATAAAATAATAGAATAATATAAAAACACATTTTAATGTTTGACAAAAAAAAAAAAAAACTATAAAACAAGAATAAAAGAACGATTTGCTCAGATATAATCTGAGTAGATGATATTAATATCTAAATCGTGTGATAAATAAAATGAAATTTTTCTACGGATTCCGCGTCACGGCAACAAGGCATCGCTCTCAATTAAATAAATCATTTTCGTGACGCGATTGTCTTACAAAAAAAAAAAAAAAATTAACCGTCGAGATTGATTGTCGAAAAATCTCTACGTTTTCTCTTCTTTTTTCCTTAACTTCACATGCGATCTCTAACGTAATATTCAATTTTTAATTTTTCAACGCTGGATGGTAAAGCAAACGCGCGAGCTATTCGCGGTTGATTGTTAGAAAAAAAGGCCTTGAGAAATTTTCTAAAGAGAATGCGTTCTATAACTACACGTAGAAGTTATATTATTGTTATTTTCTAAACTTAGACTCTCTCGAAACTTTTTGAATTTAAATCTGAAACCTGTGAATATAAAAGGAAGATAAAAAAAAAACTCTCTCTCTCTCTCTCTCTCTCTGTTTAGTTATAGATACCCAGAATGGGTATAAGGTGATTCGAGATATAACCGCTCTATTTCGTTCGAACGAAATTTCCTTTGATGTAAACCCAAGATAGTGTATGAAGTGGCTTTACGACATGAAATGATTAGTCGCGTATTTCATCACACCGATATAATAGCGACCTAAAACCAGATCTTTTGCTTGTGAGACATGTTATATACATACAGTACCGGCCAAGAATAAGTCGAGTATTTTTTTTTTTTTTTTAATGTTATGCGATTCGCCAAAATCCGTTGAAGTTGTTTATATTGTTTAGTCTGAGCAAAGGTTGTTTTATTGAGTAAAAACGTATTAGATACGTTTCCATATTTCGAGGTTGTAACGTTCGTATGTTGTACATTAACGGACGTGTGTATTGAGTTTTCTGAAACGAACGCACACGGACGTAAATCGCGCCATTCGTTATACTGTGCGCTATTGCAGTAATTTCGCAGATATCTCAGAAGCAAATCGCAGGGCCGTTGCGTTGCTGCACAGTTATTTATTCATCGTTCCTCACAACCGCGCTTCCGAGTTTGACCGAAGCATCTCTCCCCACACAGTTTGATATCTTTCAAGACACGAATTCATCGTTAAATTTAATGACGCTCGTGTGATTTAGGCCGTGTCGCGAGAGATTCCTGATGAGATAATTATAATTTTGACAATTTCAGAGACTATCGGTTAATTCATGATATTTACTCATAGTTATGTAATATTTTTGAAAAAGATAAGCGCGCAATTAATTTTTTCTTCCTCTTGAGAAATATATATAATAAAATAAATTGCTTTTCAACACGAAGATTTGCGACGATTTTGTACTTTAAAGCGCTGAAAAATAATAGAAAACTTTATATATATATATATATATATGTGTTATATATAAAATATATATATATATATATATATACATTTTACATTAGGTCTACCGGAAAGTTCTGTCCGTTTTTGGAATAAAACAAAATACAAATTTTTCTGAAGTTTTCAAAAATGGGATATACAAATTGCCCTCACGCTGACAAGAAATCAGTAATAATAATGGCAATTATATTATTTAATCAAGTTTATTGACGGTAAGACAAATTTGTATTTTGTTTTATTCCAAAAACGGACAGAACTTTCCGGTAGACCTAATATATATATATATAACACATATATATATATATATAAAATGTTGCAAATAATACATAGACTTGCGTAATACTTGTATAAAAAAACTCAAAGTAAAATACTATGATTATAACTGCGCTTTCCGCTACACTGTGCTACTTCCGTCATCGTTAAATCGTGATTTCTTGAAATGTGTGGAATAAACAAACAATTCACACATTGTTCGCTTGAGTGACAAAATTTCTCTCTTTGCTCTTTTTTTTTTTTTTTTTGAAAAACTTTCTCCGAACAATTTGGCAATAATTTTTGCCTCATTGTACAAATAACACAGATCCATTGAATTATTCTTACTGATATACAAATTGTTTGAAAAATAGATAGAGAATAATACATCCCGCATTCTCATTCATAATTTTTTCTGATGAATATTAAAGAATTACGCGCGAGAGTTACTTCCGGGAACAATTTGACTAGCCTGTTGATAAACTAGCGTGACGAGAATTTATTATATATCCCGCAAAGAATAGGATGCCCGCGAAAAGATGTGTACGTGATTTCTGCAGAAAGAGTTTTCGCTTCGCCAATCACAACACGAACTGCGGCCGACGAAGTTCCCGGTCGTATTTACAGTCGAGCAAGATTTCAAGAGTTCCTTCACCCCTAGACTAGTTATAAATTTCTACCTTCGGCCGAGGCAGCCGAGGTGTGTCTATCGATCGTGTCGGGATTTACATCGACTGAGCTACTGCAGACTATAGAGCTCGCAAGAGGATAATAAATTAGTATTCCCGAACTATCCCTCTTAGCCGTCATAATGGCCACTGCCGTCTGAAGATTCAGAGTGCTGTAGAAAAAGTATATACTTAGTCATATTTGTTGCGATATCACGATACCATATCTCTGTGATATTGAAATCGGCATCGATTTATGCGCCGAAAAAATTATATTCTCGTAAGTAGAAGATTTTATACTTAAAAAATCTTCTTAAAGATTTTAGATGATATTCTTCTGAAATTAAGAATATATTCTTTATTTAAGAAATTTCTTAATTTAAGAATATAGTTTTTTTCGATAGTGA
>NW_018020657.1:325809-327814 GCF_002006095.1 Pseudomyrmex gracilis
TTCTTATCAATATTACTATTTAGAGGATTTTCCTCTTAAAATAAGAAACTCTTCTTGGCGCCTATTTTAGTATAAAATATACTTAAAGTAAGTGGGATATCTCTCTTCAAAACAAGAATACAATTTTTTCGGTGTATGTACGTCTGTTTCTCAATTAGTTATAATAATTAAATAATTAATTTTGCATGATGAATGAAAATTAAAAGACTGAAACATTTTAACATAATGACTTTTACGTTAGTCTTATATATATGCGTGTTACGCGTTGTCGATCGAGTTAGAACGACCAATCAATTTTCAACAATGCGATCGAGATTGTTGTTTCCTTAATTGCACGAAGATTAAATTCTTTCTTTACGAGAGATTTTCGCATCGTAATTTCGTGTGATATTATACTGAGTGTTACGTTCCAGTGACTTACAACACTGCAATAGCGTGACGCTGCTGCTAATTTTTTCTATTCTTTTAATATCACATTACGAACACAATTGCGTTAAAAAACATATAAAAATTTTCTGAAAATTATCCGGACATTGTAACATTTTTTGAGGATTCGAAAAAACGCAATTGTGTTTACAAATTAAAGTATTCGCAAAAAATAAGCTTTTTATCAAAATTATTAATAGAATTTTTTAATGAATATATAAAATCGTGCTTTTTTCTCTCTTTTCTCTCTTTCATCTTCTTTTTATCATGTCTGTTAATTTTATATAAATTCTGTAATGCATTGTAAGAATACATAACTTATACTTAGCTTGTGCATGCGCGCGCGTGTGTGTGTGTGCTCACCTGTTGTGATCTTTGCGTGCACATTTTGAAGGAATGCGCCACTTTAGACGCGGAAGAAATATCTTGATTCGACAAAGGGTAGCTCGGTAAAAATGGTAAATTACGTTAGAATCTATTGCACTTAATCACGCGGTACACTTTAAACAAACAAGAGAGAGAGAGAGAGAGAGAGAGAGAGAGAATCAATATATTAATTTACAATTTCTTCTAACATGTTAAATCTTTTTTTTTAGTGAATATCAATACAATTTTATATACACGTTTATTTTATTATTATATTTTATATATAATTAAAAATTATTTATCTACTTTCTTTTTGTACCTCTCTCCTTACTTCAAATCTAATTAATCAATTTTATTTATTTGAAAATAAGTCACTTTTTACTCGAACAACTTATTATTTAAAAAAAAAAACCGAGGATGTAAGTACAAAAGTCCATCTCTTTATATCTGGCTTTGATCTGGCACGCGAGCAAACTTGCCGACGATTTCTCTCGGTAATTTTTTTACAGAACGTTTTTTTATTTTTCGGCACACAGAACTATGTGACATAAAAAACTGTTGTGTATTGTCATTTTAATGACTAGTGGTTTCGCGCGCGCGCGCGCGAATGATAAGATCGACAATAATTTTGCGTCGTGTTGGAGAAATCACTAATGCCAAAAATCGACGCATTATGAACAAACGACCGGCATGGGGGTGTCGTGGCGCGGCGCGTCGCGTGCGGCCAAGGTCAATTTGTGAACCACTACCCGTATTTCACTCACTCAGCCAGTTTGCTCCCGTTTCTCTTTATAACTCCGCTCGACACCCTCCCAAGCTCGCCTTTCGCAAAAACACTTCTTCTCATCCACAGTTTGTGTTTGAAGCAAAAAACAAGATATCTCTTCTCGAATCGATAGCTAGTTAGTGATACAAGAGATTTCGTTTAACAAAGAAAGGGAAGAGCGATCATGTTTTCGCATCTTGCTATAATTACTAATTAAGTGTGATCTAGTTCGTCAGAAAACTACATACAAAATATCTATCTCGCGTATAGGTACACCAAAAAAATTATATTCTCGTAAGTAGAAGATTTTATACTTAAAAAATCTTCTTAAAGATTTTAGATGATATTTTTCTGAAATTAAGAATATATTTTTTATTTAAGAATATATTCTTTATTTAAGAATATAGTCTTTTTCGATAGTGAGATATATATATGTTTTTCTATAGA
>NW_018020657.1:328304-356133 GCF_002006095.1 Pseudomyrmex gracilis
GATTTTCCTCTTAAAATAAGAAACTCTTCTTGGCGCCTATTTTAGTATAAAATATACTTAAAGTAAGTGGGATATATCCTCAAAACAAGAATACAATTTTTTCGGTGTACCTACTGTCGACTAACACTATAAATCAATGTAATTTTCCGATCGTTGAGCGCGCGTGAATATGTGCAATTACTTATCCTAATTCTTAAACAAAATGATTAAATTGAATTGAAGAGAAACGAGATGAAAGACGAGAGTTTATGCGAATCACATTCAAATTTGTTTCGCTAGATATTTAATAACGCACTCTCGTATTTGATATTTTCTCATTGTATGTACGCGATGTTATAACGCTCGCCACGCGCGCTTTATCGCGAGAATCACAATGTGTTTAATTACGTCAATTAGGTAGGAAATGGGTTGCTAGTTTGCATAAAAAAAATGGATGGGTGTCTCAACAAAACGAAGTGAAACACAAGAGTGTTTATATCGAAGTTGCTTGTATGTAGAAAAATGTGGGATATAACAAAATCTTTATTCTTAAATAAAGAATATATTCGTATAATTTCAGAAGAATATTATCTAAAATCTTTAAGAAGATTTTTTAAGTATAAAATCTTCTACTTACGAGAATATAATTTTTTCGGTGTATGAAAAACAGCTTTTTATAATCTTTTTACAATATGCGCGAAGAGAGAGAAATTCTTAACGCGCTTGCTTTTCTCTATTTGCATGTTGCGTTTAAAATTTGACAATTGCGCAACAAGATTGATAGACGTGTTCAAGATTCACGAGTAAGAGCGTTTTCTTGCGTTCCAAACTGATACGTCATTTTCAATTTTTTTTTTTTCGCGCATGTATGTTCTCCATCCTCTTTTACTATTATACACATAGTTTTTTTAAATGTTCATGCTGATTTTTTTTTTCACTCTCTTGCACCGATCTATACGAAAGAAAAAAACTATTTTTAATCTGTGCAGATGTGTCATCATCATGCAAGCAATAAATAAACGGAACACGTGTATTAAAAAATTGACATATTCCAATCTATTGTTGAAAAAACATTAAAATAGTAACAATGCAATGTCGTAACAACATTGCGTCGAGACAACAATATTGCTTCTTGTCCTCTTTGTGCGGTTTCGTGAGTTCTTTTACACATACGTAGAGAAATTTCACACACACACACACACACAGGAGCTGACTCTCTCGTATTATATTTATGCGGCCCGATTATGCGATACGAGAGTATTTTTTTATACGACAACGCGACGTGATATTGTAATTTTATTACCACGACGGGATTATTAAAATTTTGCGCAAATAATAATGCTGTTCGCGCGACACGAAACGACAATTCCACACCGCCGTAAATTTCAAGTACGGCATGACGCATTCCGTTGCGTCCGCGAGGTTACTTTTCGAGAAAACCCCCACGGTTCTCGCGTGCAATCTGCAACTGCAAGTCATTTTTTTTGTGTGACACACAACACATGTTTTATTAATACATTTCCAAATTAGGGGAACTTTATTCAATTTAACATTTTATATCATTCTTTATGCTTCACCTGACACTTATATAATTAATCTTTTCTAAAGTTTTCACAGAGATATTCTTTAAAAAACCGGTTTTTTCATTGTATATAATTAAACATATATTTAAGTACATATAAATAAATATTTAATTACATATATATATATATTAGGTCTACCGGAAAGTTCTGTCCGTTTTTGGAATAAAACAAAATACAAATTTTTCTTACCGTCAATAAACTTTATTAAATAATATAATTGCCATTATTATTAATGATTTCTTTCCAGCGTGAGGGCAATTTGTATATCCCATTTTTGAAAAATTAAGAAAAATTTGTATTTTGTTTTATTCCAAAAACGGACAGAACTTTCCGGTAGACCTAATATATATATATTGTTATGATACAGAAGAGATAACTCTAATAAAGATTAAACATATAAACATATAATATAAGATACGCTCGTTTATATAACAATAAAATATGAAAAAATAACAAGGTCTGTTTTTCGAGCTAAAGAAGGCTCAAGTGAGAGCCGAAACGTTTATTTGTAATTTGTAATTTGTTTTTTGATATCATTCTATATTTCTGATATCACTGTTTAATATTAAAAATCTTTAAGATCTTCTATTAGCTCGAAACAGACCTTGTTATTTTTTCATATTCTAATAGAGATCTTGTAACTCTAATAAACAACTTCAAATTCCGCAGCGATAGAAACAAGGAAATAAAAGTGAAGAGAATTAGTACATATTAGTTTTGGCATAATGCACTCATTGTTAAGGCGATGCGCGCGCGAGAAGATCAATTTGGAAGATTAATAAAATTACCGAGAGAGAGAAGAACTGAACTGTATATATATGTTGCTTCACGTATCCAGAGCGCTTTTGCAGAAAGACGCTCTGATTCCTGAGATAATCCGCGTTATCCGGGTTTCCTGGATCTTTCGTTGATCACGGATCCTCCGCTCTCATTAGTGGCGCAATTACGGGAGAAAGTATATTGCATGGCAAAATTGCCCACCGCAAAGGTACCCACAGATCGCACAGTATTTGAGCTTTAATAACAGCGATATTTTGCGCCAACTTTCAGCGCAGGCGTGCTGTAGTTTTGTTTTTCTGTTAGTTTTGTGTTTTTCTCTTTCCCCCGTTTACCTCCTCTTTAATCAGCGGCGAAAACTTTTAATGGTTTTATCTGGCGTGTCGCGAATCGTCGAATAACACCGTGTAATCGCGCCGACTTGATTTTACCACGGCACGAGAGTTATAACTCTGTTTAGAGAAAAATTGATTTAAAGCCGCTTTTTAGAAGAACAAACACGACAATTTATCTCGGAATGACGACGGTGTCACGAAACGCAAGAATACGTTCTTTCCCAACCAAAAGTTTTTAAGAAAACAAATAAAGTAGAGACAAGAAGAATATATTTTTTCAAATATGAAGCGATAGACATCGTCAACAAATGTTTTTCCAGAATACAATGTATGTAAAAACACACACAATCTGACGTAAATGCGACGAGCCTACACTGAGAAAAAAATACTATTAACTCAACTAAATGCGTTTAGTTGAGTTTCAGTTTGTTTTATCTGAAATACTTGGTTTTTTAATTCAAGCATATGGTAATAAAGATAAACAAATTCGTATAAGTTGAATTAACAATAGTGGTAATGAACATATTTAATTCACTAAACCGTGAATTGTTTTGTAACGAACATAAGTTGTGATAATTTCAAATAAAAGATATTGTTAAAAAAGATGAAACAGGCACTTCTTATTTACTTTAATTGAATATAATCTGAATTTCTTTGTACCAAGTATTTCATTTAATCAAACTGCTTATTTTTATAAGCAGACAAAATATTGTGTTGTCCTATTGTGTTGTTCAATTCAAAGTTACCTGTATTTAAGCAAATTATAATTTTGTTAAAACAACTAAATTGTCTTTCGGTATAATCATTAGATAAGTTTTATTAATGACTAGGATTAGATACCCTATTATTTTAATTATTAGTTTAAGTTAAGAGATTAAATGTTTGAATCATTAAATTTGAGGAATTTGGCGGTATTCTTATAGTTAGAAGGAACTTGTCGAGTAATTGATAATCCACGATAAGATTGACTTAATTTTTTTTATTTTACGTATTGTTGTTTATTCAAGAGTAAATTAATAGATTTTTATTCGAGATATAGTCAGAGTTTATAGTAATTCAAATCAAAGTGTAGATTAGTTGAGATTAGATGAGTTACATTAGTTTTATGGGATATATTGGATTAATTGATTTAATTTTAATTATGAAATAGGATTTAATTGTAAAACGATATAATAATTTTGCTTGAATTTAATTAAGAATATGTACAATAATAATAATTAATTATATCTATTGAAACACGATATTTTCTTACATTAATCAATATTTTATTGACAGCCCGTGACCGCTGCGTATAGTTGAATCGAATACTATTTTGTTATTTCGCCAACTTTTTTTTCTCAGTGTACATGTACGCAATGCAATTGGTCAGTGCACACGTGGAGAACGCTTTTTTTTTTCCACCGCATAAAAACGTGTATTTTGTGTTGCGAGTCGACGACGGAAACCGTTACGAAACCTGCTCGTTAGTATTTTACTCTTCGCCAATAATTTACCAATCGATTCGCAAAACTCGCTACAAAATGCCTGTAGAGACTTTCGTTCTTCGAAGCAATTTTTTTAAATTCGCGCGAAAAACAATACGTCGAAAATCTATGTGACAATAATAGCGAGATAAAGACTCTCTGTTCCAGATAAAGTAAAAAAAGAATAACAAAAAAAAAAAAAAAAAAAAATCACAAGTAATGCTATATTATAAAAAATCAAGCGAAATAAACGGCAGTCTTTTGTTTGATCCCAGCTCGTCGCGAAAGCTCGTCTAAGGGTTAAGGTGACGAATTTACAGGCGCAGTCTTAGTCACCGCGCGACCAACACGCGTCGCAACGCGCGCGCGTTAGGGTAGAAAATCGGTCGCGAGGCCGCCTTGAAAACCGGCCGGTTAAGGTAAAGAACTTCGTGTCGCTTATATCGATTTCGCGGTCAGCCGGCCGACTAAGAAAACGCAAATGGTAGTTGAAAATCTTCGCGTGACCGGTCGCGCGTGGCCGGCTGACCGACCTCTCACCCTCGCCCTCTGCCACCTTCTCGCAACCGCGACTGCGGCACCCGCAATCACTGTTCGAAGTCACCCTAGACCGGCCACTTAGTGACAGGCCAACGTCGTTGACTGTGTGACGAAACGACCATTTTGTCTTTGCGATTATTTTTCGTCGGTTTTTGATTACCCGGCAACGCGAGAGTAACTAACTCATTGCCAATGTTTTTTCTGTTCTCTTCGCGAAATCGACCTTCGCACGTATCTCCTAAATTCGAAACACGTGAAAGTCCCGTTTATCATTCGTCTTTGGAATTCTTGGACGCTGGTTCTCTACCCTGCGATGCGATTGAGTCTAGGTAAGAGGTTTAACACACCGCTTACGGATTGTACGCGAATGCACAGAGGGATAGAGATGTGCGCGCACAGCTCTCTGATTAGGTGCGCCGCGCCGCTTTAAGTGTGCGTGCCCGCTTCTCGGGACTTTGTGATTAAACTTCATGTGCGGAATCTTCCGTTTCTCGCGGGCCGTAGCTCGGCCTGTAGGTGGAAGGTGGTTTCGAGTCACGAAACGTATATTTCAATTTGTGATAGTAAATTATATTACGCACACACACAAACGTGGTTCTTAAAAGAAATTATTAATAAATAAATAAATATTATGTACATCAATTTTTTTTTATATAATTCTTTAAAAATATAACAATGAGACAATTATAAATGTAACAATTTGTCTTGATTTTTTTTTTTATTACAGATTCATGGCTTCCGACGGACTGAAGCAACGCATGAGATTGCCATGGTGGAGAAAACAGAGATCGAGATTGCGGTTGTGGTGGATAGACTGGCGGAATAAACGAGCGCAGCGACGTCCCACCAGAATAACGTTTGAAAAAACGAAGACAATAACTGATATTCCACCGCCTGCTGCTGCTGCTGCTGCTGCTACACCTCGGTCGATTGGATGTCGCGTGTGCTGTTGTCGTAGACGCGCGTCGGACAATCCACCCGCGGAGGTACACACACACACACACGCACACACAACGTATATTTAATTCTTAAAAAGACTCACATATAACAGAGATCGTATATTTCTATATATTATTTTGTCTATAGATTTTTATATAATTTTATCTTTGTATAAATTTTATCCTTAAAAAAATTCCACGATTCTACGATAGAACTACTACTGTTTTAGACACTTAAAGGGAAGTTACAACGAAATGCTACAATGACATCTAAATAATTCTGTAATTAACAATTAACAATTTTTTACTGTATGTCAAATGGAAAATTTAATATAAATTACAAACTTGATGTCGCAGGAACCGGAGATTAAGTTACCGAATCCTTTAGTAGAACACAACTCCCACATGCGTGGGGCTATTCCTTGTCTGCCACTTTTTCTCGCCTGGTTCTGCCTAGTGTGGAATGTTCTATTACCAGGCACCGGTATGATCTATTTTAAATAAATTTAGATATTAGCGCTATATATATCGTCACTCCCTACGTATAATCCCGTAACTCCAAAACGCAAATTTTAGAGGAGAGCAGTTTAAAAGTATAAAGCTTCATATGTTTCCCTATAGTTAGGGATCTTTCGGTTTCAAATTTGGACCTTATTTATGAATATTTTTTTTAAATATTTGGTGACCATAAAGAACATGACTTTTTAAGTGTCATTATGCAATAAACTGAAAATCCCATATGTGACACTTATGTAATTATACGTAGGGAGTGACGATATATACATGTATATACATCGAGAGATTAGTTTCTAAATTTTTTTTATCCTTTCTGTTTACAAAAATAAGATATTTTATAATTTCAAATTGATTTTTTTTTTGTTTTTCTAGGAACTATTTGGAGTGGTTTGTTTAATCTGTGCTTCGGCCAACCGAGATTCTCTCCAGTCGCCGGAATTAAGTCACGACTGGGCGCCTTTATTA
Organism: Pseudomyrmex gracilis; assembly: GCF_002006095.1. Taxonomy (NCBI): domain Eukaryota; kingdom Metazoa; phylum Arthropoda; class Insecta; order Hymenoptera; family Formicidae; genus Pseudomyrmex; species Pseudomyrmex gracilis. The sequence continues at coordinate 334,901 of NW_018020657.1, forward strand.
TTAATCTTGTTGTGGGCATATCCCAAATGTTTACCGTTCTGTTCTGCTTTGTTGGATGGGGTTGGAGCATTTGGTGGGGTATCACTATGATTCGCTTAGCCAGTAAGTTTTATTATTCTATATTTCTTTTATCGAGTTTTGTGTGTGTTTTCTAACGTATTGTCGTATTCATTTGTGAAATTTATAAATTTGTGTTTTTACTTTCTTTATGAAATTCCAACAAAAAAATGTTTTGGACCGACGCATAAAGATAAGATAAATGCATATAAAAAGCGCGCAACACAAATTGCAGGGAAGTACAAGCGATTCAAGGTTTTCGAAGCCAATCGAAACGATGCCGAAGCCAGAGCAGGTGATCCAGTTGCTCCTGGAGTGCCAACTGAAGTTCTACGAGGAGTAGAAAAAGGACGTTGACCATTTTGCAGCGAGGTCCAGCTGAAAAGTGATTTTACTGGCCGCTTATGCGATGATAATATTAACCTCTTGCGTTGCTATCGTGTTATCTGCGAGACGGCGTATTATTTACGAGAAAAAACTTTATATCAAATCACATCTCAGACGTGGTATTGGTCAGCAGCCGCGGTAAATAACTGTGCGGCCGCGCCAATTATAAATACTAACGCAAGGAGTTAATATTAATTATGTTTGTTATTGCGTAAAAGTTGTATTATTAGTGCATCTCGTGTGTTCACTTTACACTGTGTACGTTCGTATATTATTTGTTGTGTCTTTTTTTAAAATTATATGTCATTTTAATTTAGTAACTGGGATAAGATGGGATAAGATAAAGAATGCATTTTCCTTCAAAATAGTCATAACTCCTACATTAATTAAATAAAAAAAAAAAAAACAAAATTTCGCACAAAGAAACTTAAAAGTATTAATACCTATAAGATTTAAAATATTCTTCGAGATTATAAAGAAATATTCTCTTTAGGATTTGACAGAATAACTTTTTTTTTTTAATATCAATTAAAATCTGACAAACATACACACTATCTTATATCTCGTTATCCTCGTATCCCCCATCTTTCTTTATATTATATTATACTGTAAGAAAGGAATGCCTTTTTTTAAGTATGTTATACGTAAGTTTATGCATAAAAACTGATATTATTTTTTCCTTATATATGTGTACACAATTTCTAGTTAAGTTACATGTTAAATTAGTATGAATTTAAAAATAATTCAATGTATGTTTGGATATATAAATATGTTATGTATAATAATATATGATTTTTAAAGTAAATTTAAGTAATGTATATAATAATATACAATATTAATTGTATATTATATACAATATTAATTGTAACAATATTAATTGTATAAAAAAAAAAAAGAAAGCAAACTATGTTAGAGGATAAGACGTAACTTCCTGAATGACGTTGTTAACTTGGACTGTTATTTATATTATTTAAGGTTATATAAACAGAGAAATATTCTGTATATATAATATATGCATATATATTATATACATATGTATACTTTATATATACGTATAAGTATAAAGTGTTGTGACTTATAATATGTGAGTCAAAACATTTTTATATATAAATTATTTTTCTGTACAAAGGATAACAGTTTGCAATTCCTTTTTGATACGAGCCAATAAAATAATTGTAATGATGCTGAAATTTATAGTGAGTTAAAACCTGTACTCAACAGTGTATGCGTGTATGCATGATATATACATATATATGTATGTATGTGTAATATATGATGTTTATAATTACTCAAAATTGCATATTTAATCCATTTAAATCGAGTGCAATAATGGAGATTATTATACAGATAATATAATTGCATCTGTGTTTAGATGGCTTAAATATTTTTTTATAAATTATATATAATGTTGTGTGTGTACTCTAAAAAAAATTAAAACATCATCTTTCAAAGTTTATCAATTTTTACGCATATTATATTTTCTTGTAATCAAAGCACATATTTTGTAGCAAAATATAAGAGCAAAAAATTTATTTTTTTCTAAACTTGAAACATAACTTTTCAATAAACATTTATTTTTTATATATGATATAATAAAGAAAATAAGAATAATCTCTATATAAAATGTATATATTAATATATTACAAAAATTATTTTATTATGATAAAATGTAAAATTTGATATTGATAGAAATATATTTGATATAAATATGAATCTATGAATATATATATATATATAGAACATGAATCTTGTTATGAATCTATGTAGAATATCAAAAATTATTCACTTACCTTTGGAATAACGTTATAACGTTCAACAACAATCCAGTAAAACGACATTACTGTTGTTTTATATAACGCAACTTAAATAGCATTATATGGAATTCGAATATTTATTCCGACAAGTATATAAGACTTAATAATATCTGCGTTATGATACGGAGTTGTAGAAAAGAAATATCCGCTTTTAAAGATTCTTGCGTAATCTTATCTTTTTCTCGTTTGCAGTTGTAAATATTTCACAGACGTTCGTCTATTTTTTTTTGGGTTGGTAGTACACATATATTGCAATCCTTCTTTTTGTTGTATTAACACATCTTGTTTAAATGCGTTAAATAAAAATGAAGAGTAAGTGTCAAATGCTCAAATTTAAGTGTGCATGCTCGTAAAGTATGAAAGATCTACCTTAAGTATGCAAATCGATCGCATGCCCAAGCAAGCTCTATTTCAAGTAGTTATTATCAAGATCTTGTTATTTTTGTTTTTGTTTTGAAGGTCTTTCGCAACACGTTCAACAATAACACTGTCCGATTTGCACGTTCGATTATGCGTACGTAAGAAATGTAATCTATATATACAGGGTGTCCCAGAATTTTGCCGTACAATCTCTCGTAGACAGGGTAGAAGGAGTAAAACTGAGTCGAAAAATCCTGAACCATTTTTTTTCTATTATTTATAATAAAGGAGAACGTGCGGAAACCTGGCTAAAGGTCTACGCTGATTGGCCTGATTTACTCAATAATTACTCCTTTATTATAAATAATAGAAAAAAATGCTTCAGGATTTTTCGACTCAGTTTTACTCCTTCTACCTGCCTACGACAGATTGTACGGCAATTCTGGGACACCCTGTATATATAATTTATGATACAGACAGTAACATTATTGTTTTTGCACAAGGAGTTGTACTTTTCATTGTTAAGATATTATTGAAATATATTTTATTGGTACAACTCCATGTATAAAGACTCCATTAACACGCTCTTGCCTGTACATATATAAAGCAACTAAGAAACGTTTTGACAAATCGATAACATCGATGTAAACATATCGATATCTTCTACGTTTCTTTATTAAATTCTCTTCGTTTGCGAAAATGTCAGTTTCACGAAGACTGAAAATATCTCGAGCGCGACTGATTTTTTCTCTCCGATATATATTTTATTTTATATGTACAGCAATCTCTGTAATGATTTTACAACATATATATGCAATACGTATATTTTATCCATCGAACGTCACTTGCAAAAATATATATTTTTAGAATTTCGCGGTTGTGCGAAAGCCTGTCATTACCATTCGGATGTTCACTTTCCGAAATGTCACGAGAAAACCGCAACGACCGCCCCCACCTGCAGAATTTCGATCTGATGCTTCCCACACTGCATACACATGCACACACGTTCGCGCGAATGCAGAAACTTGCATGCGCGACAAAAGTTGCGACGACTACGTGTCGATAACCAAGTCTGTCTATTCGATTCTCGCGATTTAGCGCGCAATGTGGCGCGTTTGATCATTGTCTTATCAGTCACAATTTATCGCGAATCATAAACTCTGTATAAACTCGTGCTAATTTTTTTTTTTTTTATATGTATCTTTGCGAAGAAAAATGGTCAAAGATACGTTTTTTTTTTTTTGTTTCAAGTTTATTCGCGCGATTTCTTTTATCCCGCAAATTGCTAAACCGATTAAAAATCTGTCACATAATCATAATAAAAATACCAAAATAAAAAAAAAAGAATTTATTGCTCAACAGAAAGATTATGTTACATCGTTACGTATACTTGAAAAACTAAATCTCGTCTCTCGCAATCGGTGTTGAAAATAAGAACGCGAAAGAAAATTTGAAACGTATTAAAAAAAAAAGCATTTCTACTTTCTAAATATAAAAAATTTCACATATGCAAGAACGTGTATAGTTGCCGATGAAGTATGAATAATATATATATAAAGTGTAACTGTAAATCGTATCCTGTTATAAGTTATACGAGTCTGTCGATAAATTTTTGGCAAACGATCGTCGCTTTCCAAAAAAAACGACTGTAACTGTATAGTACCGCTGTAAAATGTATCAATTGGTAAGTATATAGACAGTTCGAATAGATGAACAAGATCGAAGAGTGAATCAGGTTAAAATTCGAAACTCGCACGTTTTTTGGAAACAGAGTGAATGTGTGTGAGAATGAAGAACTGAAACTGTCTGACGAGATTTAGTGCGGAGTTTCAAAATCAAGGAGCGCGAGTTTGTTGAATTTTAATTATGATTCAACTACCGAGTTTATTCATCTGTTCTCTGCCGATATCTCGGAATTAGATCGCAATCAGATCTGTGCGTTAAGAAAGATTTTTAAGATTTGAGAGAGAAAACAGTAAAGTTTGGAAAAATGACGTTTAATTGTAATGTTTTTTTTTTTTAATAAAAAAAAGGTGCAAAATTATTGAGAAAGTTTAATATTCCCCGTATCTCGCGCGATAGGTTTGAATGAGTTTGCTCCATAAAATTTTATACATGAATATACACTTCGAGATTTATTATGGTGCGGTGTTCCGGATCGTTTTTTTTATTAATAATTTACAAATAAATTTATCAACAGGAATCAAATAAGGCCGATACGAGCCATTCGCAGGATGTTTGTGCGGAAACTATGCGTGTACATATATATATATATATATATAAATGTAACGAATTTTACTTGTAAATTTTTACAAGTATTTTTTGAATTGAAATCTCAATTCTTAAAATCATACGGGATGCTGGATTTGCATCTCACATATGAAAAACCCCGGATACCCCCCTAACTAATTTTAAAATATTGCGAAAAAAACTCCTCGGCCAGGAGACGAATTTTGATTCCTGTTGACAATTTCACGAGCGTTAAGTCTTTTAAATAAATTTATCTTTTTGTTTTTTTTTCCACAATTACTTTATGTATTGTATGTTGTTTTGCCTGATAGATTTATTACAACCTTGTTCTACTTCCGAGATATCGATATTATGCATAGTATATGGTGTTGGGTGTCAATGAATCGAGTCGTGACGCTGAATATATTGAGTAAGTATATGTTTTAATGATGTGATTCCATAATATGTCTCAATATGCACAGGTAAATATTCTTTGTCATTATAAGCGACAATGTTACAGTGTGTAATGTGATACGATAGTTGGTTTATAAAGTAACCACTTCTCTCTCTCTCTCTCTCTCTCTTTCTCTCTCTTTCTCTCTCTCTCTCTCTCTCTTGTATATAATTAAGAACTTAAAATAACTCTAAAGGATAAGAACTACATCACTATATCGGCTAGCGACTATTTTAGCGATAATAATAGCCTACCATGTCTTTTACTAGTGGCGCTTGTGAGTGTGTACATCGTTTATCGTATTGTGTTATATTCTTTATCTTTCTCTCTTATTCTTTTCTCTAAAATTGACCTTCTGTAAATCTGTCGCTTTTATCAATCTCAGAAACATACCAAGGCTTTTGACAGAGAAAACAAAAGATAAAATTAAAAACCATACTTTATCTTGCGATAAAGTAAATCTTTATATATATATATATATATATGTATATTTGTTATATTAATTCTTACAAAGCAGCTCGTAAAGTTTTACGACAAACTTTCAGTGTGTTCAAATATAATATCCGCTATGAAAATAGCTTGTGTTCACAAGCGAAAGAAGAAAGATATTATTTTCTTTATTAACTTTTTTGTACGCGAAAGTATCTCGTCAGAAAAAAAAAAAAGAAGCTTGGTATTTCCGAAATTAATATCAAATCACGCTCGCTGCTTCGCCTTTATCGGCTGAAGACTGTACGTTCTTCGCAACTTTTGTAAAAAAACCATTCGATAAATTTTATTTTTTTTAATCGTTTCTTCGCGCATATTGCAAATCACTCTCGATATTGTGCGGACCAATGAAAAGTTTTTCAATTAACCTTGTTAAGCGTGCGTTCCGAACAATCGTGTGCCAAAAAATCGTCTTAGTTCCAACAAGATCTCAACACGTACTTGCACCGCACTTCTAGCGTTCTTTTACCGTCTTTTATAACAACACTAAATACACCGCAAAAATACGTATAGAAGTAAGTAACTTTATACATATATATATATATATATATATATGTATTTATTCCTAAATCGATAAATCTACAAACCACGTTATTTAATTAAAAACAATTGAACAATTTGCACAAATGTGTATTTATTAAATTTTTATTAAAAGATAAAAAGAGACCTGTGTGCTTTGCCCATAATTGTGACCCGATTTGAAAAACGCGCGGCGTCAACGTGTCCCCGTTATATACGTCGAATGCTTTGCAAATACTTGTGATTGTTATTTAATAATATCATCAGAAATCCGCGATAATACAGCGAGAAGCGGCGTGATCGTCAGCGTGTTTCTTCGCGGTCAAAGAAATTTCAAGCGAGAATAATAATAAACTCTTGCGTCTTTAGACACACATACAAGTGTCCCACATACTCCTATCATGTATACAGTGTAAGTAGTTGCGTAATGAGCGAGGAGTTTTACTCCATTAGCTGTAATACACGAATAATAATAATAATAATAATAATAATAATAATAATGATAATAATAATAATAATAACAACATAGTTGTATATATAAATATATGGGTGTGCGTGGATCGTGGTGATGGTGGTGGTTGTGCTGTTGTGTTCAGTGTGTGACGGTATAATATGTGTACATATATTATATATATATATGTCTATATTTATATATAAATTTTTCTTGCGAGCAGATTTTTTGTCGCAAAGCTTGTGTACATGCGATCTCGAATGTTAGTCGGGTTTTTGGTTTTGTTGGGTTTTTTTTGTTTTGTTTTTTTTTTTTCAACATTTGTTTTCTATCAGCGCGGCAAATGTTTTGCCAAAGGGTAACAATCTTATGCTTATCGCGAAAAGTTTTCTGTTGTCGCGTTTTTTCTTTTCTGCCTGCAACTTGTAATTTTTAATTGTGCTCTTATATTGTTCGGCTATTTCTTTTTTTTTTTTGTTTTTTTTTTTTCCCAAATTACACGTTCGCGCTATGAGAGGATGAGGCACACTTTCGGAATATTCCGTACAACACGGCTGTGATGAATAGATGAGATATAAATCGGATTAAACTTGATAAAAAAAAAAAATATATATAAGAAATGTTAATGTTTGTTATAAAAGTTAAAAACAATAAGAATGTAATATCTTTTCATAATCATATTTTTGTTAAATTGAAGTCAAAACGTAAATTTACGTTTTTCTCAAAATAAACTTTATGTAATTAATAATATAATTATATAATTGTTTATAAACAAACTATACAAAACACACTATACAAACTTTAGCTCTAGTTTTTTTTATATATTGGTCTTTTAAAATTCAAATTTTTAATCCGATTTGATCTATCTTAATCCAAAGCGGTCATCACCTTCAAGGTGCGTTTTCCATGCATTTCCGCTCTCATTTTCTCTCTCTCTCTCTCTCTCACACACAAAAATAATCTCGCGGAGAATTTATATCTCTCAATGCACTTAAGCACAAGGATAGCATATTCACGATTTTTTTAGTAGTCTCTCCAAAAAAAAAAAAAAAAAACTTTCAAGGAAACTGGTGGCTCGAAGAAGAAATCAGACTTCGGGAATGCAAAAAAAAAAACATATCGCGCTTTTTATCTTTTTCTACCCGAAAAATCGCGCGCTTGGATTCGAAGGGGTTAACAATTTCAGAACTAAATTTCAATTTTTTATATTTCATGTTTTTTTTTTTTCTATATATATATATATATTCTCATATAGAATCTGTAGATATACATTCTTGGCAAATCCGAAAACACTGATTCCAAAATAGGAACAGATCATTGTGCGAACTATGTATACAGGGTGCAATTTGTGAGAAACACACACGTTGTGTTCGTATTCTGCTCGATACTATACACAGATCTTTTTATATACGTTCTCTCTCTCTCTCTCTCTCTCTCTCTCTCTCTCTCTCTCTCATTAACTCTCCTCTTTTCATGTCGACTAAAAAGTCTGTCTCGTCGCCTTTTGCCAGTGTTTTTCCTTTGTTTCTTTTTCATTTCCTTCCACTGTTATCTTTCATTTTCTTTCATCTGAACGGGTGGTACATTTGATAAAGTGCATAGGGCTGCTAGGCACAGATAATTGACTCGCAAATAACTCTTCAAACAACATTAGAGCGTACGACATACATAGTATTAATATACACATTACATCGTTTATAGTTCTTGTTTTTTTTTTCGTTTTCAAGAAGTAACCGCGTTTTAAGACATGTCTACGTGTGTGAGTGTGATGCATTTCTTCTCTTGCGTTACTCAAGCTTGTGCTGTAATATTGTCCGATAGAAAATGCTTTCCTTCTGCTATTAGTTCACTTCAAGTCTTTTTCGCGTTTGAAAAATTTTTTTAATATATATTTTCAACATAAATCTAATATATTAATATTCACAAAGCAAGTACCGAAATAATCCACATATTTTTAAATTATTTTCATCGTTTTACATCATTTAAACTTATTTTGTACGCAAACTTCACCGCAAAAAATTTTATAAGAGACGATGCGCGTAGAGCAATCAATAAAAAAAAGAATTGAGGAAAAAATCTATAGATTTACTTTGTTTTTCGTCAAACAACGTCACTTTACGATGAAAATATGGCTTTCAAAAGGAACGGAAACAATTTTGAACAAGAAAACATATCCATCGGATGCCATTATTGCACGTTATCATATTTCTCCGTCGTCGTTGTGTGTGTCTTCTGATATATGAATAGATCGTTTCCTATTGACGGCTTACAACATTTACGGCGCTGCAGCATGACAGGCTATTATGAATGGTCAATGCTTTTTGATTGACACGGCCGGGTATGAAAATTATGGGCCGCATAAGGAACGTGTAGCAACAGACGTTTCTTGAATATATATATATATATTATATGTACACATATATACATATATATATATATATATAATCAAGCAAATTGAATCAAGCTCAAAAACTATCGCACGCCACGTAAGAATTGACTCGATGGTTTTTACATTAGCTACTTTTTTCATCACAACTTCCAATGTCATCGAATTAATTTTAAGTAATTAATTAAACTCAAGGCTTTACAGAATAGAAGTTTGCAAACTTGTTTAATCTAAGTTTCCTTCTACGTACGAAAATTTCTGTGGCTTCTCTTTGTGCGGTATTAGCTGAATAATGTTTCAAATTAAAATTCAATTCAAATTTAAAATATTCGAAAATTAAAAAAAAACTTTTATATCAACATTGCGAGATAAACATCTGTCGTTTATCGCGCGACACAGAAACATTTTTTTTTACCAATAAATTAAAACATTTCTTTAGCAATAAATTAGCTCAAAATTTTAAAAAATGTTGCGTATTTTAATTCTATTTTATATAACAATAAAAACGTTACGCAATAAAAACAATCCAAACTCTATTGTCCAAAATGCCTCTCCCGTAATAAATAAGATTCTGATACAATCAGATAATTCACAAACAAAAACACAAACTATTACATAAAAGTCAGGAGATATATATCATGAAACTTATCATTGGCGATCCAGCGCAAACTAATCCTGACGCAGCAGCTGTCGTCTTTTTAGTGTTCCTCGTCGTGTCGTTGTGTTAACTGATGTCGTGTGTGTGGATGATGTGTATGCTGGTGATGCACGTGATCGATGCATTATAATAATATACACAGTCAACAAATCTTATTACATCTAATTTGTCTTTTCACGCAGCGATGGGAAGACAGAGCTTAGAGACCCTTCCGGCTTAGATGTACAATAAAACGAGATGAAGGATAGACAACAGATAAAAAAAAAAAAAAAAAAAAAAAAAAAAGAAACGGGGAAGAGGGAAAGAAGAAATCAGGGAAAAAAGTGACTGATAATCAAACGTGTCTCTCTAATTTCTATTTGGGATAAATCGAAAGGAATAGGGAAAAGGGACCGAGGGAGAATACCGGCAAGGGTGTATCGCTTAGAAACATTGATATGGCGTATGGTAGTGCTCAGGGTGCCTAAAATCTGATATGTAGGAGCGGGTATAAGTCACCGGTAATACTTGGCTTATCGGATTGGGCTTCTTGGAATCGCTAGAAAGGCTATAATGCGCTTTGGCTTGTTTTGTACAAGCACGTTCGAAAAATTTCGCTTCCGATGAAAAGCAATAATGCAATTATTTAAACGAAATTAAAACCTGTATTAAATTCTAACAATCGGACTTCGTCATTTTACGGACGAATATAATTTGGACATAAATTGTTAACGCAACTTAAAAATTTCGTATTATTAGTAGCCACTTAAATAGTACGTGTCTTTTTTACGTCTTTACTTCGCAAAAATGTTTTCATAAAAAAGTGATCAGACTTATGCGACTGTATTGTAGAATAAATCTTTTCTTTCGCGTACAAAAGAAATCAAAGCGCACCGGCAGTAATACCCCCCTTTCGCAGTACCATTAATTAATAACAATATTATATATATATATATTTATATATATGTATGTATATAACGATATGTACCTACACTGTATTAACTATCTGCACTAGATGTCTAACTAACGAGTATTAACCTAAACACCTTAAACGCAATGTTCTATTTAATGTACTTATTCGGCCCGGGACTATCACACAGAGTCCGCGCGCAAGGGACTATAAATAATCATAAACACTAATAATAAAGATAATGATAATTATATACTATTATATAATATAATTAATCAATCGAATATCTCTCATACGATTGCAAATATATACATATAGATGGGATATGTATTTAGTAAGATCTAAGAACAAGTTATCTTGTCGTATTTCTCAAAGTTATATAATATTAATTGTCGACACAGATGGCTCGTCTTTACAACCTCGAGTTTCATGTATCTCCACGTGTCTGTGTCTTTGTGTGTGTGAGTGTGTGTGTATACGAGTAGACATGTAACATGTATTAATCGTGCTTACATACACAGTGCTATTTATACTTCTATATCTGGAATACTGTATCATTTTTTTTTTTTTTTTTTATAAGATTTCTAAAGACTACGAATTGCGGTTGTTTTGTCTATCAGTACAAGATGCTCCGCGAATGTCTCCTAATCCATATTACACACAGTGTATTTTTTTGCGATTAAATTAACGATTAAACTTTACGTTTTTTGTTCTTCGTGTACATCGCGATCGTTTTACATTTAATTAGATCCACTATTAAGCGTGACACTTAGCGCGAGAGAGAGTATGCGAAACTTACTCTTAGGAGTCCTCTTAGTACCAAGAAAAAAAAAAAAAAAACTGTAAGCTATGTACATCCATTTGTCCATTAGAAAGAGACGCGCGATTAAATCTTATCGTCGTAAACATCTATATATATCTCTATTTGTCCTTTTTTTTTAAAACTCTCAACTGCAGCTGCAGGTTCCGGAGAACCACAGAAATCACAAGAGCGCATTATATCCATCTAATGACAAAAATGCGAAATTTATACTTTTTATGTAAACAATGTGACTGAAAATTTAATCCTGTTCAAGGCGCGTTTATTTCTATTGTCATGTGTGGTTTTTTTGCCATGCCGATCCAACAGGATTAAAATTGTAAAAGTTGTCACATAAAAATATATAAATCGCATTTATCTGCAAAAAAAATCATTAGATTAATTTGTCATTATATTTAACGCATTTTTCGTAAAACGCAATTACATTCTTTGTTTTTTTTTCTTTTTGCACAGAATTCTGCAGCGACAGTTATTATCATAGCACCGACAAAACGGATGCTTCGGTCAAGAATTGTAATGTTTTTTGTGTGTTGTTGATATGCAAACCGTAAGCTTTGCTCACTTTTTCACGAGGCTCATTATCATCATTATCATCATCCGATACAAAGTACTCGCAGAAATAATATATATATATTTGTGTTAATAATACATATGTATAATCTTTAAATTTAACCCTTCTATTATCCGTCGGTCACTCTTTACTAGGCGTAACATATCATCGGAACACAAAGAGGCTATATCTTTAAGAAATCCTGTCTCCCTCGCGAACTACAAACTATCTAATCCTTTCGATACGTCGCGCTTCTATCTTTATTTATTTATTTTTCACTGCTATATAAACCTACGATCGTCGTTTAAGTTTCACCGAAGATCCTCGTTTAAGATCCTACCGAGGATCTTCGGTCTCTCGTCTAGATTTGTATTTTATTTTATACTACTTACACACTTAGCGCACTTGAAAAAGGGTTAAATATAAAGGTCGATCGTCAAAGGGACGTCTAAAACTTTGTTTCCTCGTCTTTGCACGTTCGTTCCAGATTCTTCGACGTCTCGCGAATCGAAAGTGTAACGACAGGAAAATTATCGAATTAAGCAACTGTTCGTTGTAATAACATTCTACATACACGTCGTATTTTACTTTACCAGAATTTAACGCGCAGATAAAGTGTCAGAAAATAAGCGACAGTCTGGTAATGCGTGTTCTATATTATCGCGACGCGTTGTTAAACTTCACACGTCAGAGGGGTTTTCTTTCATCAAGACGGTATCTCGCAAAAAACCAATGTTGTTTATATTTTTTTCAAAAACAATTGCTTTTTTTATTTGTCTCTTAACACATTTTTTTATTGCATTTCTCTTCGCAAGTTCTAACAGAACAGAAAAAAAGCTACAAATAATAAAAATAAAAATAAAAAACAGTCAAAAATAAAAGTTTTGTGCTAAAACTTTCAATTTTATTAAAAACATATTAAATTTAAATCAAATGTTTTTTTAATGAGCGATATTAAAAAAATTACTATCGTAATAAAAAGAATTTGAGAATTCTTACACAAACAATGTACATTTAAAAATTTTCGGATTTTTCAAGTTTCTAAATTTATTCCCAAAACATTTGTATGCGATAATATTACTTCATTTAGAAGTTATCCTTGGATTCAATTTATAATATATAGCGACAATACACTCTTGATTTTTTACCATCGCACCCCCGTATCACATATAAATATATATGTATATATGTCTATATATATATTTATATATATATATATATTTTTATTCACAAAATTGTATGATATGATTACACATTCTAAATTGCTTAACATCTACTTACGTTTTAGGTCCTGTTTCGCTAAATCAAAAAATTTGAAATTATCTTCAAGTAAAATTATGACGTATTCTCTTAATTTCAAATTTTTATATATTAATTACATAAAAATTTATATATAATAAAAGATTTATTGAGAATATTATACTGTTAAAAACAATAAGAATGTGATGTAAAATTTTTTATATTTTTCCCAAAGGAAAATAAGGACTAAAAAAAATCTATACATATAATATTTAGATATTCGATCACAAACGCAACTGCTAAATATATTAACAAAACAATACTCGCGTGTAATGCGGCGAATAACCGCGTTACTTAGCCTTAGTACCAATTTATTTGTTTCGCGTTATTTTTTTTTTTTTTTTTTTTCTATTACGTCGTCCCTTACGATCGACAACACCTTCAGCGAGAACGCTTTGTCGTGAGCGATCGTCATGAGAATCAATCCTCGCGCGTTTGCTAGCCGAAGCCCATTTTTTTTTGAAAACGGTATACAATCTATTTTCTAGTTGTATTGTAACAAATATTGCATCGAATATAAATTTCTTCTTAATTAAATTATATTCATTTGCGTTAGGTCTCTCTCTCTCTCTCTCTCACTTTTGTTCTCCCTCTCTCTCTCTCTCTCTTTCTCTCTTTCTTTCTCTCTCTCTCTCTCTCTCTCTCTCACGAACAATGGACAAAAAGGCGGGTAATATTCACGCATCTCTTAAAGGGCGCACGGTCCTTTATTATCTTACGTTACGTATGGCCGAGTCAAAGAGTCTATTATTTATGTAGTTTAGTAGTAGAGTAGTCGTTTGGTTCGCTTCGCGCAAAATTTGTTCGGAGATCTAAAACCATTCTTATAAAAACGCTCCTCGGCCCGACAAAATATTACCGAGGAACACTAATATTTTGTGTGTCGTCAACTTCATTGTTCCTTACATTGTGTGTGTGTGTTTTTTTTTTTTTTTTGTTTCAATATATAAAATTTTCAATTCGCAGTCCGCGATCTAATCAAAAAAGAGTGTACGAGTGCCGTTTTAGCGCTCGTACGAACGTGGCGGATACTCGATATCGTATCGTCTCGTCGCAACCTGAACACTACAGCCTTGAAAGGGAGGCGGGTATTCTTTCGTTCACATTTGTTCGATTGGAGAAACGGAGGTGTAAGTAGGGAATAAGTGGAAACGATTTTAATTTTCTTAATTAAAGATAGAAGTCTATAGATGACTTTTTATTATATATAATAACGTTTGAAGCCCGCGAGAAGCCTCGCGCGACGAGAATCGAAAAGAAAAAAAAAAACAAAAATATTTTTATTTGTTACTGTTCACATTAAAAAAAAAAAAAAAAAGAAAAAAAAAACCTGCAAAATATAGAAATATCGTCACAACTAATGGTAGTATTAACCCTTATCCGGTTAACCATAATCAAAATATTTTGTATCTCCTAAAACTAAAGCAATCCTATTATTTATTTTGCTTGCTTGATTTGTTTTATTTTTTTTATGAAACAGTTAAGAAACAATACTTTGTTTTACTTTATTTAAAATTTTTTTAAAAAACAAAGATTTTTTAACAAACTTTAAAGTATTTATTTTTTAAATTTTTTTCTTATTGTTCTACTTTCTAACACATGAATAAAATGTTGTATGGTATTTAGAATAAAATTCTACAATGAAGTTGATTACATGTTTAAGACAACATGGTAGACCACTTAAAGCAAAAGCAGCGTGAGAATCTTATAGCGTATACTTATTTACAGATTCGCGCATTGGAATTACTTAAACGTTACCGCACTATTAGCAATATAGTTAAGCAATAAGTTTAACAATCGTACAAGGAAGCTGCGTATTCACAAAAGTTGTTTTTTTTTATTTCTAAGTGGACTATTATGTTGTTGTCAATTTTTTAGTTTATTTAAAAATAAAAAATATATAATTTTTTTATCAAACTATTAATCTAATATAATTTACTTTTCTCCGAAGAGAGATTTCACAAATTATATATGTATATATGTATAATTTATATTATTATATTAATATATATATATACACATACATATATATATATATATATATATATATATGTATATATATATACGTATATATATTATTCCAAAATAAAAAAAAAAAACATTCTTTATATTATATTAGAATAGGTTATCCGGATGAGCGTTCAAATATCAACATTTAAGGCGGCAACAATGTAATGTAACACGAGCATTTGCTAGTCAGCAGAGTGTAACACGTGCTTCAATTCAATTGAAGCTAATCGGTTTTTTTCGCAAATCAAAAATTAAAAATCGAAACACTGTCAAACCAAGCGTTCGTCGTAACGTCCTTATATTATACAAGTTCAAGTTTCGAATTGCTCAATTCAAATTGCTCGATTCGACGGAGTTGCGATTTTTGTCAGTTGCTGCGCCTTCACATGATTTAAAATAATAAATCGAGGTAAGGGAAAGTGTCGCGAGATGCCTATCACGGGCGTTTATCACGACAATAAAAACAGCGCGTTTTTATATTAATGACACTTAAAGCGCGTTTATCAATGCTTTACTTTCAACACAAATGATATTGATCTCTCGGTGTGCATGAATATATAATTGTCTGAAATTATTCTTTTTTGAATACTCTCCTAAAATTGTATTACATTTTTTGTTTTTTTTTTTTTTTAATAAGTGGTCGCTAAGAAATCTCCTGTTCATATTTATTGGATCCCACAGAATAATGGTCGTCGAAGAGCACGTAGCTCAGAATAAAATTTTCCGTAAATTTTTCTGCTGCGACGGCTGCACGCGCGAGTTGTAAAAGTAAACCGATGTGACAGACGATGCGAGTCGAAAGCGAACGAGAAAGCGTCTCGTCGCGATCGCGAAAAGACGCTGAGATACACGTCATACGTACATTACGGGCTTCGTGGAAACAGCGTCCGCTTGTCTGCTACACGCCAGCGAGGAGTGTGGTTTTCGCGTACTTCTAGCGCGCTTTTGAATTCCAATTCGCTGCGAATCGCGCTCCTCTCCCAAAAATTATTTCCATCGATGGTCCTCAATCTTCCAGCTGCCGCTCTCTCTTCGGAGAAATCCGAATCGGAATCCGAACCGGATGATTCTTTTTTTTTTTTTTTTTCAAAGAGAATTTAGACCGTTCTCGAGAAACCGTTACACTAACACCAAAGAAATTTCAGTTTGTAAAGATGTTCTTCATCTTCTCCTTCATTTGAAGAAAATTTGATCTTCTTTCGACCAATCCTCCTCCAAAATTGCTTTTACGTGTCCTAGGAGAGAAATCAAACCTCGTGGGAATGATTTCTCCCTTACAAAGATGTTAGACTTTTCTCTATGTGAAAGCAACTTCTTGGAAATTATTCCATCTTCTTTGATCTATTTCTTGTCTACAATGGAGAGAGTTGCTATCTTCTCTCTTCTAAAAAAAGTTTGCAACTTCTTTTTCAGATTGTTCTCTTTTCTTCTTAATAATTTTCTAATTATTTATTTTCTTTTTTTTTTTGTGTGTGTATTGAATATATTGAAATCTTCTCTCTCTCGAGATGGTTTTTTTTTTTTAGGTTTTTGAGATAATTTCAAAAGCGCGATATCTCTTTTAACAAAAAAAAACAAATCGCGCGTTTGGTTCTTCGTAAAGCATACGGATTTTCAAGATTCGTGATATGTATGTGCACTGGAGATCTCCGAAGTATTCGCAAGGAATGAAAACATACAAAAATGACGATCAGCTTCGTTGTGACGTTTCTTCCGACGTATTGTTGAATTTTACTCACAGAGTTTCACGTCTGATCCACAACTTGATGACAACTGCCGGGACAACATCGGCGTCGACTAAACAACACTTCGCCGTTTAAAAAAAAAAAAAAAAAAAAACTCCCCATACCCACATATTTAGATAGAAAGATTCCGTGAGCATTACGTTGAAGAGTACACGCGATCCTAATTGAACTTATTAGCAGACCCTAGCAGACGGAGAATCGCAGAATGTTCTGATGGTTTTCCTATTGTCTGTCACGGCGAGTAATCGCGAGCAAGCACTTAAATGACGCACTTTCTTAAATTCTTTTAATTCTTCTTAAAGTGTACCCGTCGTCAGGCGATCTCGCTGGCGCGTGCGTTGTTCGTCGTCTCTCATCCGCCGAGCCGGCGGATGGGCCCGCCGCATCAGTAGGGCCAGAAAGTGGGCAATGGGGGCGGAGGGGGTGGTGGGACGGTCGGGTAGAGCGTTGGAGTGGCTATCAGGAGACAAGTAGGCGGCGGGAGAGGTGGCGGTACGGGCGGTGGTGGCGGCGGTAGGACCGGGGACAGTGTTATCGCGGCGGCTGCGGGGTGCAGGGCCGTGCCCGCCGTCGCGGGGGCACACAACGGGTGCAGGGCGGCGAGAGAGGGGCGCTGGCACTGACGCTGACGCTGCTGGCCCTGTACCTCGCCGTTCTATTCCGAGTCCTGCTGCATTTTGACGTGGCCATTACCGGCGGAATTGCTCGACGCGCTGCCGCTGCTGGGCGGGAAGCTCGTGGGTATGGTGCGCGATGACGAGAAACATAGCTTCATGATATAGGGAAATTTGCCATCTGTGAAACATACACGTTGTAATATATCTCACTGTCTGAACTCGCGAAGGGACCCACACACAAAAAGTCGATTCGAGGTAGGATTGCGAGCAGAATTTCTTCTTACATTTCAAAATTCGCGTGGCAAATCTTACAAGATATATAACTATATACAGGGTGTCCCAGAAAGAAAAAAAAAAGATCTGCGCTAATTGGCCTGATTTACTCAATAATTACTCCTTTATTATAAATAATAGAAAAAAATGGTTCAGGACTTTTCGACTCAGTTTTACTCCTTCTACCTGCCTACGAGAGATTGTACGGCAATTCTGGGACACCCTGTATATTTGCGAATAAAAAAATCAATTGAAGCGAAATGATTTTGAAAAGATACATGTCGTCGCAAAGATATGTACATGTCTCAACTTTATTCCGCGAGCAATGTGTTAGAAATTATTGAATTTTCAACATTTAAAACAAAAACCAGAATAATTCTTTTGCGATATAAGAGAGAAGAATCTCGTAAACTCGGATAAGAGGGAAGTGAAAAATCCCGAGCTGCAATTGTGTACGAGCGAGAGCGAATAAAGTCCCGCGGTCAATCGCGGGAATATCATAATCCTATAAAATCCCCCCCCTTCCCCCCCCAGAATCGCACTACTATTTCCCGATGAAACGCCGCTCGAGAGAAATTCCAAGTTTTACGATCATATTCGATATACTTACTGCTGTTTTCGAGTGCTGTGTGATTGCACTCCATGATAGCGGCCACCGCGACACCGACGCTGCTAAACTCGATCAGGCCGGACGACGATCGTTCGGATTTAAGTGGAAACAGCTTAACCGTCGTGGGCGCTTCGATGCCGCGCTCTACAAACACACGATTCACTGTCTCCTCGGTCAGATCAGGCGGGGTGTTGAAGAAATGGACTATCTTTGACGGTGGTTGTATCCTGTTCTTATTGGCCATTGCGGGATTCAAAAATCTATAAAATTACAAGGTTGCACAGATTTTTTCTTAGATTATTCACAGCTTTCCTCCAATAAAATATGCTTTTACGATGTTTTATCATCTGTTTTCGTCATTCTATTTGTTTTTACATTAGATGGCCGGGAGAAAGATTTTATCTAATTTCATATACATGTGTTTTTTTCGTGATTTACGTATAATTTACCCACACAGAACAAAAATCTCCATTAGACGTCTGTTAGACGTCGACAGCTCCATGCGACATCTAACAGATAATCTAATGGATGTCTGTGTGGGTATAGTTTGATGTAAAATTTATCATTTGTTCGTAAATTTCTTTTGTTCTACAATTATCACTTGTATATGCCACATATATTTTGTAATATTGTAAAAGAACTAATCTAGAGATTTTAGAATATTTTTATATGATATGATATATTCTATGCTTTGTGTGTTGATAAAATATAAATAAAAAAATTGTACAGAAAAATAGCTCCAAAAATTAAAATAGAAACGCAGATATGGCTGTTGAAGCAAAGACACGGATGTTGTTTTTTAAGAGTGTGTTGTTTATTTAAATGATGTGTATAATAATGTATAAACGTTTCGACCCTTGTTTTGGGTCTTCATCAATATTCTAAAAATATATATGCACGTTGATCGAATAGAAGATATGTAGATAAATAAAGATAAAAATAAAAATTAAATAATGGTGAAAATAAAAATTAAACAACCGCATTTGTACGTCACTGTAAGGATGCGGTTGTTTGTTCCTACTGCCAATTTTGTTCGTCATCCTTCCAAACATCATAATTTTTTGTAAGTTTTTTTTAAACTGCTGCTACATTTTTATTTTTATCTTTATTTATCTATGTATCTTCTATTCGATCAACGTGCATATATATTTTTAGAATATTGATAAAGACCCAAAACAAGGGTCGAAACGTTTATACACATCATTATACACATCATTTATAAATAAACAACACACTCTTACACAACAACATCCGTGTATTTGCTTCAACAGCAATATCTGCGTTCCTATTCTAAATAAAAAAAACACACACACGTCAGAAGTCGCATAATCCATGTATAAATCTAACGCGCGATCTGTTATCAAAAAATACTATTTGTGCAAAATAAAACTATTTCCATCGTATCGTAACACAAGCGGTGTGATATTGAAGAAAACTCATCCCACACCGGAAGGAATAGTCGCAATGCTGCTTTTTATTTTCGGTCTTGTCTAAAGTTGACACCGCACTTTGATGAAGCCTCAGGGGGAATGTGTTTGTTGTCCTCGGCATGAAAAATTGTTCTCTTTCTCGTCTTGCCGCGCAATACGATATCTTATTCTCGACAAAAATGTCAACGGCTTACATCTTGGTTCCTCAATTATGTGAACGAAAGCGGATTTCCGCGCGGAAGAGAGACGCGCAGCAGTTTGTCTTTCCGCGCGAGCTTTGGGAAACTTCCTGTGATTAACTTCCCGCAATCAGAACTCGTTCTCTCCCTTTCTTACTCTCTCGCGCGCGCGCGCGCGCGCGCGCAAGATGGGGCTCGTTCCCTGCGGGCGATTAAGTTTTTCGTCAAAGTAACACGCTCGCTTTCTCGGAGATTCTCGGTGCGTTTTTTATTATCTCTTAAAAACAGGTATATCACGGTAACCATCGTATCTCGTCGCTTTGTTAAATTATTCGCTTTGCTGAATCATTCAATCTACCGCGAAACTCGCTTAAAGCGAAATTTTATATCGTCTCTCTTCGTATTATGTTAAATAAACGAAACGTTGTGAATGAAAGAAATGCCAATGTAATAAGTCGAAAGAAGAACACGGAGAAAAAGTTTCAAAAGAGTTTCAAACTCTTCCAACCAAAATGGACTAATTACATTTGATTCGTTTATATTCGTTTATATTCGCGACATGCGACACTATCGTATATCGAGAATGATAATATTCTTAAAACAAGAAAGCATTTTCTCTATATAGGTTTATAATGTAATAAATACGTATAAGTTTTATTATTATATTTATAACTACGTAAAGTTATGTATTTTAATTTTCAACGCGCTCCGTGTACACCGAAAAAATTATATTCTCGTAAGTAGAAGATCTTATACTTAAAAAATCTTCTTCAAGATTTTAGATGATATTCTTCTGAAAAATTAAGAATATATTCTTTATTTAAGAATATAGTCTTTTTCGATAGTGAGATATGTTTTTTTTTTTAATAATTAAAAATAATATAAGTGTTAAATAATATAAGTGTTAAAATTATTATTATACTGTATTAGTTTACATTTCATTATAAAAATAATAATTAAAAAGAATATAAATATAAATATAGATCATTAAAAATAAAAAATTAAAC
>NW_018020657.1:356273-362923 GCF_002006095.1 Pseudomyrmex gracilis
ATATTCTAATCAGTATATATTCTTATCAATATTACTATTTAGAGAATTTTCCTCTTAAAATAAGAAACTCTTCTTGGCGCCTATTTTAGTATAAAATATACTTAAAGTAAGTGGGATATCTCCTCAAAACAAGAATACAATTTTTTTGGTGTATACGTACACACGCATAAAACAAGAGAAAAAGAGACGCAAACGTCCTTTTTTTCCGACAATGTGGCGATTTTCGCGTGTAATGAAGACTTTTCGCGGCTCTTCACATGTTGCCTCGCGCTCTCTGACAGTCGGAAGAGCTGAAACTTAATCGCCGGGCCGGATATCATCAGTCACATCCTTTTGAGTGACTACGAGGGATGTCTATATAGTAAAGAGAAAGAGAGAGATCGAGGAACACGAAACGTTGCTGGTCCTCAGATGCGAAATCGCGGCAGTGTCGTTAGCTCCTATTCAATCTCTGGATTTGATTCTTCCGGTTGAGCGCTTTTCAAGCGTGGGATCACGCGACTCGAAACCCCGGGGCGGATTTTGCAAGTTTTAGCGGAGCGTAGAAATTTAAATCGGCGCGCTTGTTTACGCGTCTTCATTTAAATTAGATTACTCGGAGTTAATCTCGCGAAGTAGCAATCTGTTCGGATCGCGCCGAACACGCCCCTCCGTTATGCCAATCTCCTCCTAAGATTTGCATGAAAGATGATGATGGGGAAATAAGATAGGGGAAAGGATTGCGTTATCAAGTTCTATACAGAGTCCAAGATCGATGACTACGCTACAAAAAGTAGACACGTCAATTTGTTATAAGCTCTCTCTCCTCTCTCTCTCTCTCTCTCTCTCTCTCTCTCTATCGATTAATTAAATTTAGTTCAACTAAATATAATTATTTTTTCGAGAAGTTTTATATATTACTTACACCGAAAAAATTATATTCTCGTAAGTAGAAGATTTTATACTTAAAAAATCTTCTTAAAAATTTTAGATGATATTCTTCTGAAATTAAGAATATATTCTTTATTTAAGAATATAGTCTTTTTCGATAATGAGATATGTTTTTTTTAATAATTAAAAATAATATAAGTGTTAAAATTATTATTATACTGTATTAGTTTACATTTTATTATAAAAATAATAATTAAAAAGAATATGAATATAGATATAGATTATGATCATTAAAAATCAAAAATTAAACATAATATGTATGAGAAACTTTAAAATGTAATAAAAATAAAATTATTTAAAAAATCTTACAAAATATCGTTATTAATGCAAAAGATATATAGATTACGTACTGATTATATATACATAAATCTAATTAGTATATATTCTATTAGTATATATTCTAATCAGTATATATTCTTATCAATATTACTATTTAGAGGATTTTCCTCTTAAAATAAGAAACTCTTCTTGGCGCCTATTTTAGTATAAAATATACTTAAAGTAAGTGGGATATCTCTCCTCAAAACAAGAATACACACACACACACACAATTTTTTCGGTGTATACGTGTAAATTTTCTAATAATTCATTCTCATGTCATGAATTCCTTTTAAATTGTAAAAAATAAAAATGTAATAGAGATGTATACAGTGGTGTATATTTTGACCGAAACTTTTGCACGCGCCACTATATATATATATGTCGTCTACGAGTTTGTCACGGGTGAATTTGCAGATAAAACGTCTGTTTAAAAGAATAGTGAGAAACTGTATGTAGCTACAAAAAAATTCATATATATATATATATACACATCCCTCTCTCTTTTTCTTCTTCTATGATATATAGCAAGAGTAAATATCGCTCCGAAGAACAGGAGGAAGATCGAGCGAAAATAAATGATCCTCGCGAAGAGTGGGAAGCTAAGCGAAAAATGATGAGAGAAGAAGACGGAAAAGTCGGGAAAACTCACCTGTTATTCTTGCTTCCCGTGAAGTCCTTAAAGCTCGCAGTCTTGTCGGGTAGGACGTAAGGGTTGGTGACGTCCGAAAGAAAGGCTTGCTTCGAAAAACCGAGCTGCAACCTGCCGTCCGTTCCGATCGTGACGTTGTTCAAATTTTGTAAACATCGTTCCACGGCTATACTGTCGCCCATCTGGATCATAGCGCATCCTTCCTTCGTCTTCAAGAATTTAACCTATTGGGAGAGAGACAGAAATAGAGCAAAATAGCGAATGAAAGACTACTTCAGGTTTATCGCTCAGGTTGATGCGCTACGTAAAAGTACACGGGCGCTCACGAAACGCGTAAAACCCGCAGCAGCGCGGTTTCTTTTCTCGAAATAATCCGCGATCGATCTCTCTCTCTCGCGCGTCGGAGATATACTTTACATCAAGAATTAACCGTAAGGCTCTCTCTAAACCGCATATAAAATTCGATAAATTGTAATAGAAAAAAGTGAAATTGCTGAAATTTTTATGATAACTACACTATTTTTGTTTTGTTCAAAATCTCGTCTATATAAGTATACAACATATACAATAAATTTATTCGTCATTGTTCATCGTTTTGTTGAAAATTACTTGCGGCTCGATTAATAGGCGTTTCACACTGTAAAAAATCGTGCGTCAAAATGTAGAACTTTTCTTGCGTTACGACGTTTTGATTATTACTTCAATGTAAAATTAACATAATACTGATATGTTATTATTTTTTTAATTTCTTTTCACACGTGTTAAATTTATGTTAACTTCACAAATTAACATTTTTTGCATGTCATTTAAAAATGGAATATTGTTTAAGTACTTTTAACACAATGATTTTTCAATTAATCTAGATGTCTCAAAGTCAATTTAACATACTAAAAAAATTTTAAAAATCTGCGGCCACATTGTACAAACTAAAATGTTTTTTATTAACATTTCTTACGAGTTACTGTAACTACTGTTTTGTGTAGTTTCAATTATTTTATATGTTATTTTTACATCACGCTTACAGTCAAAATAACAAATATATAAATGTAAAGTATTGTGTCAAGTATTTGACTTTACTAGTTTGTCAATAAGTGACTCACAACGAATGAGTTATTTTAACGTAAAAAATTTAAAGTGAACCTCCTGGAACATGCAAAAAATGTTAAAATTACCTTTTTTTTTTTTTTACTGTGCAGGAACAATCATTACTTAACCCTTATTACCCACGTGGGGTCCGTAAGACCCCCGGCGTAACTTTGAGCGTACTTTTAAGTAAGTAAAATTCCAAAGCGAGACTTGTCACACCATCCGTTGGTAGATATATGAATATGATTTTTTGATTGAAGAAAGTCGATTTTCTACGATTTTTATAAATTCGCGATTTTTTCAAACATATTATAATAAAAAATTCAAAATCAATAAATAACATTCTTCTGATTCAGCATCCTTTAGAGAGTATCTGTGATTTTTTTCCACATGAAAAAGTGAATAGAGTACTTTCTAGAACCTTTTGAAAAGACTGGGGTCCGGTGGACCCCCAGTGGGGTTTACGGAGATAAAGTGTGGGTAACAAGGGTTAAAGGTGTAAGACGTGTGTGTACAGCAGTCTTACGAGAGATTGTTCCAATTAACCCTCGGAGAACACACTGGGTCAATTTGACCCTGTTCGTCGACTTTGATCAAAATATTTTGCTTCAATTTTGCTTTTCTGCAACATATTTTGTTTACAATGTTAATAATGTTAACGACACTTTAAAACTATATATAGGCATATTCCAAACTGTTCGAAATATATCCGAAAATTTTTTTCAAGCCAATCGGATAAGTGCATTTTAAATGGTAGCATCTCAAAAAGACAGGGTCAAATTGACCCAGATTGTTCTTCTTGATTGAAAAAATAGGTGCGTTCCCCGAGGGTTAAATATAAAGCTCTACTCCGAACAATTTGCTTCTTGCCGCTCTAATCCTCCTTTTTACAAACGCAAAATCGACTATACACAAAAATTTCCGTCTCTCGTTACAAATACAAGTATGCGATGTAAAGGACACACAAGCGCGCAATGTGTGTACCAACTGAACGCGTCGCTGGTTAAATCATGCGACCCTTTTGTCTAGTCGCCGTGTATATATCGGCATGTTACATTTACACACTCCAAATACGGGGTTCCAAATACGGAGCATAAAGATCCTCGTGCAGAGAGAGAGAGAGAGAACTAAATCTATCGTATCATCAACTCACCTTCGTCACGTTGCCATATAGGCAGAACAGGTTGAAGAGCTTGTCCGTATTGACTTTGTCTGGCTGCAAACCGTACACCATCATGACCGAGCCCTGCGTGCTGCTAGGCGGTGTTTGACCCAGGGTGGGCACGTAACCCGGCCGTGGTGGTGTGGGATGTAGAGGTTCTCGTCCGCTGAAGTCGCTCTTGATGCCGTAACGTTCGACATACGGCTCCGCGTACGTCGCCGGCCCGTTGAAGTTCTCCTCATAACGATCGTGACCGGCGCCCGGCGGGAAAGTGACCTGTGGCGTGGAACCTGGAACCGCATAAAAACAAACGCACACGCGCGATCAAACACACATTGCGAAATGAGGATGCGCATAAGATTATAATTATATAAACAGGTATTGTTTCGGTTCATCATCATCATCGCGCGCGCGCGCGCGAATCATCTATCCGCGCAATTGATGAACCCCCTCCCCGCAGCTATCGAGAATCGATATCTCTCGTTGTTCGCCAAAATCGGAACACAGCGAATAGAATGACGAGAAATTTAATTTTGCACTGGTACAAGTGCAATCTTGTTTTGAAAATGTACGCGGCGCTGTAAACTAGTGAGTCATGAACAGTCGGTGTAAAAATTGTGTGAGGTTTGGGCTTCAATAATGAAAGGAGAATAAATAATGGAGTGATTCATGAATACTGATGAAATACTTGAGAAGATTGTCGGTGTCTTCGTATTTACGAGAAACGCTGATACGACTATCTGACTACTTATCAAGGAGCCGAAATTCGAGATAAAACTCTTGAAAATAAAGTTATTTTAGAAATATGTATATATTTAACACGTTATGTCTTACGATTGTAACGAACACGTAGAACGTGAAACAAATTAAAAATTGAAAAAATAAATTCTTGATCGTGAAAGGAGGCGTTTCTGAACTAAACGCAGGAAGTTTTTGCACAATGAATATAATATTAGATCTACCGGAAAGTTCTGTCCGTTTTTGGAATAAAAACAAAATACAAATTTTTCTTACCGTCAATAAACTTTATTTAAATAATACAATTGCCATTATTATTAATGATTTCTTGCCGGCGTGAGGGCAATTTGTATATCTCATTTTTGAAAAATTCAGAAAAATTTGTATTTTGTTTTATTCCAAAAAAAACGGACAGAACTTTCCGGTAGACCTAATATCTTCTAGATTAAGAACAAACGTTTCGACTATTTATTTTTAGTCATTTCTAAGTCAAAACTAAGACAGTTTTGTGAAGTAATAACCAAGATTACAACTGTGTAATATTTAAGTGACGGTTGAATTCGAAAGAACACTGAGGACGACTAAAAATAAATAGTCGAAACGTTTGTTCTTAATCTAGAAGATATAATTCATTGCGCAAAACTTCCTGCATTTAGTTCAGAAACGCCTCCTTTCACAATCAAAAATTTTTTACTAGAACTAAACCTGAGGATCACCTCTGTTACTTTATTAAAAAATAAACTCAAGCAATAATTTCTTATTGTATAAATAATAATAATTAGAATAAAGGTCTCTATCTTTACACATATATTATAAAAAAGCTTTTTTCAAAAATATAAAAAAAAAAAAAAAATTATTTCGTTAAATATATGTGTATGCATATATATATATATATATATTTAAGCACATTCTCTGCACAACATCCTGCAAAACGGCAACATCCTCAAGCAATCCGATTTTAATTCATATATTAAAAAAAAAAGTTCAACATATTAAATTATTATTAATTCAACATATTGGTTTTCAGTTTTACGCAAAAAGGTCAAA
Organism: Pseudomyrmex gracilis; assembly: GCF_002006095.1. NCBI lineage: Eukaryota > Metazoa > Arthropoda > Insecta > Hymenoptera > Formicidae > Pseudomyrmex > Pseudomyrmex gracilis. The sequence continues at coordinate 362,207 of NW_018020657.1, forward strand.
ATAGAAAATAAAACAGATTACCGACAAAGCCTTGTTCCTCTTTCTTTGGAAGCGATTCAACTCTCTCTTTAACCGGGCGTAATTTGAGCCAGCGATTCTCTATTGGAATGGTAATGCAACGCTTTGTCCCGATACCGGTGTGTATCCGAGTATTAAATGTTGCGACAAATGGTATCGATTAGAACGTCGCGGGGTTATTGGAAAAGGTAAAGTCGGCGTGGAGCTATGCGGCGGTAAGTTACGATAATGTTTTCAACTATCGGATTACATCGTGCAACGAGGCTCGAGAGAGTGGTTTCGATTGCCGTACGCCCCCTCAACGTTAACGTACGGTCCATCGATTTTACGTCAAAATCGTAATAGGATCTCTCTCTCGGCAACTGACTTGACTTACAGCAATAGTTTCAGACTGAAGATATAAACCGCGAATTATTTTCCCGAAGTCAATATCGGGCGCTCAACAGTACACAAGAAGACTTGTTCCGAAAGCTACGTAGAAGCTCCATTGCAATCTTTCAAGATGCAACGTCGACGCAACAGCGTCACGCTTCTACGTGACAATTCTGCTCTTTTGCATTATTAAATCGATCTTTGGGATAATCAGAGACAAAGTTCTTTCGTAAAACAAACATTATATTCAATAAGTTCAATAAATTCTAGCAGTTTGAAAATAGATTGCGCTAATATGGTACACGATGTAAAAAAAAAAAAAAAAAA
>NW_018020657.1:364033-365952 GCF_002006095.1 Pseudomyrmex gracilis
CGGCGACGGCGGCAACGGCGACGGCGACGGCGACGAGGAGACAAACGACGCGCGAGCACAGAGAGTCGCCATTTATCCTGCCCGTTCTTGGCAGTTCCGACAAATTTCTGGCGGATATCGCCGAGCAGCGGCGTACACTAGGGAGAAATGTCAGGAAAATACTCGGAAAACACATGGAGGAGAAACACGTTAGAGAGGTCGTTTAATCTAGATTTACATTAAGCAACCTAACTACTTTAATGCGGTTAATTAATTTATCGCACATCGCCGCGCGTTTCCGTTTCGAAGTTTCGGATCGCACGCTCTGATTTGATTTTTCATCAAACAAATTCATCCTTTGATTGGATCAACGTTGATCATAGTTTTTTTTCACGTCAATTATTTTAGTCGCAAATCGCAAAACACAATCCAGATGATTTATATTTTTTGCGTTTTTATAAGTTTGTGCATTGTGTTGCAACGAAAATTACACACTCTCGAGACGATATAATGGATTAAGAGATCTCAAGTTTCTAACGAGAGGTCGATTTGTGAGATGCAGCATCTCGCGTCTGTCTCTGATTGGTACAAGATATCTCTCTGGCTTTTGGATTGTAGGGGGGTGGAGAAAACGCGGTAGAGAGCAGAGCACGCATTCCGCATAATCCGCGTATTCGGTTCTTTGTATATACACGCGGTATATCCCCAACGTGTGTGCGCGATTGGTGCTATATTAAACCGCGTTACATCCGCATATACACAGACGCAAGGCCGCAAGGCGCTGATGTTTCCTCGAGATGGGAGAGCGGAGAGTTGCTCGGCTCAAAACGTTTCGATACATACACTCGCGTATACCAATATACTCACCAAAACGCGTTTATATCGCGCGCACGTTATATAGGTATAAAACGATATTCGAGCTTGTTCGAGCCGCGGCGAAATTTCCTATATATCGGTTTCTCGCTTTCCTCCGAATAATATATTCGGTAAACCTCTCGCGCGCGCGTTTCATCTCGACGCGACGCGTCGCTCACAGTCTTCGACGAAGATATGTTCGTCTTCGTCTTCGTTTGAAATAGAATCGTCCTTCTGTATACGCGGCCCGAGCCGCATCAGCCACTTGATTGGCCCCTCGCCCAGGAGAAAGCAATCGCCTTAACCCCCTACTTGATCCCCGAGATCTAACCCCGATCCCATTCCATTGTGGACGCGTAGAATCCCGGCAGATTAATTGCTAATTAAGATCAGTATACGCTAATACCGTCGTCGCGTAACTGGTATCTACTGCTGCTGCTGCTGCTGCTGCTGCTGATGCTACTATTGAAACACGTAAAATCGATCGCGACGATAACTTACAGAAAAATAGAACTTGATGAAGCAAATGTCTTTTCAAGATTAGATATATGTGACGATTAATTGCGCGCTATAGCCATTTTTGAAAATAAATAATAAAAAACAAAATTAATGTTATTCTCACTTAACAAATTTGTTTTATTATTAGATCAGAAACGACCCGGCGTCCGCTGTGCACGCGGGGGGCTGTTACACAGCTCATCCCTTCCGAGGATTAATAATGACCGAGTATAAAAACGATTTCTCCGTATAAATGTACACCGAAAAAATTGTATTCTTGTTTTGAGAAGATATCCCACTTACTTTAAGTATATTTTATACTAAAATAGGCGCCAAGAAGAGTTTCTTATTTTAAGAGAAAAATCCTCTAAATAGTAATATCGATAAGAATATATACTGATAAGAATATAAAAAGCCTCTATAGAAAAACATATATATCTCACTATAGAAAAAAACTATATTCTTAAATAAAGAATATATTCTTAATTTGAAAAGAATATCATCTAAAATCTTTAAGATTTTTTAAGTATAAAATCTTCTACTTACGAGAATATAATTTTTTCTGTGTAATAAAATTCGAAATGTAT
>NW_018020657.1:366422-394434 GCF_002006095.1 Pseudomyrmex gracilis
TTAAAACATTTATATAATTTTGCAATTTTTTATTTTGACATTTTGTTCGCGTTTGAATCGGCGCCATATTTTATAAACATAATTAATTAGTGTACTTTTCGAGTATATTCACCGAAAAAATTGTATTCTTATTTTGAGGAGATATCCCACTTACTTTAAGTATATTTTATATTAAAATAGGCGCCAAGGAGAGTTTCTTATTTTAAGAGGAAAATTCTCTAAATAGTAATATTGATAAGTATATATACTGATTAGAATATAAAAATCTCTCTATAGAAAAACATATAAATATCTCACTATCGAAAAAGACTATATTCTTAAATAAAGAATATATTCTTAATTTCAGAAGAATATCCATCTAAAATCTTTAAGAAGATTTTTTTAAGTATAAAATCTTCCACTTATACGAGAATATAATTTTTTCGGTGTATATACTCGGTATAAATTACATCCGGTATCTATTATCCCCGCGTTACACGAACAACCGTGTAATTATTATCGACGTCGCGAACAATTTCACTTTCGATATAATCAGCTTCGCGCAAAGTGTGAATAACTCCGACGAATAAAGAAATCGTTTTTTGTTTCGACGTGTAACAGCGACAGCTGGCGCGTGTTTTTCAATAAAACGCGGAGGACAGGAACACGCGGATCGTGTTCCGCACGGCAGACTCGAGGAGAACAGCGGGCTACGGGTAGTCGTCGAAAGCTTCCGAGAGCGTCCATGAACTCGATATTGGAGAACTTGTAGGTAGGAATCCGTATTTCGTATATAGGTTTGCGGAAATTACGGATTTCGGATACGGCAGAGGTTATACGCGGGAGGCGTCGTAGTTTCTATCGACGTGGTGGCTCTTCCGTTCGTGTTTGTCTTGTTCCTCGAATCCTCCGGAACAGTCCGAGGACGCGATTAACGAATTTGCCTTCATCTTCGCGCGACAGACGAACGCGAAAATATCCTATCGACGACAGTCTGTAACTAGGACAGCCGGGAGAGACTCGATTCATTTATAAATCCATTTGATTTATCCGGATAAAAGCGGACGGAGCGGACTTTGCTTCTATCTGTAAAAGAACGATTTCTATATTTCTGTCGGTTAGATTCCGCGGAAAATCTCTCTCTCTCTCTCTCTTTCTCTCTCTCTCTCGTAAATCCGGTAGATTTTCGCGATGGACGTTTTGGCTGTAAATTAATAACGCTGCCATGCTCGCTGTCAGGTTCAATCAGTGCGGCGTCGAGAGAATTTCAATCTACAAAACAATTTCACCGCAAGCAGTAAATCCTGTATTCAACGCTCTTTATATGACTCCGTGATCCAAGTCGTCCGCTCGCGTTTCGTTGAATCTCATCAACTGTTAAATAAACGGTCAAAAAATCACCTATTATAAGGACGTTCTCCGACTACAGTGGTTGGCAACCTAAATACAGCGGTTGGCAACCTAAAATATCTCTTCTCACGAGTAAGTTTCTACTGCTGTAACAAAGTTAAGTTGAGCTATTCAGCACTGCTAAGACCCGCTTACTCCGCGCAGAAGTTCAAAAATAGCTGCGGTACACGGCGCACATAAATTCAGCAAAACAAAAAAAAAAACCAAAAAAAAGCTACAGTTTGAAAACAAGGGTTGCTTGCCATATTATTCAAAATTGTATTTTAATTAAGACACTCTCCGCTACCGCATACTTGTTTTTTTAAAAAAATCCTACAAAAATTGTCGTCAGTAACTTTAAGAAACCCCCTACTTCACAAAGGCTCGGCATAGGAAATCCATGTTAAAAATTGAAACTTAAATCTTCCATATTTTGGAATTTAACATTGCCACCCCTATTATCCAAAAAGGCTACGTATAAATAAGATCATAAACTATGTATATCGCAAATTTAAAGAAAATCCTAGGAAAATCAATAATTCGAGGAGAACGTCCTTAATTGTCACGAAAACAGAAAGCGAGTCTTGACTCCAAAACTCTCCAATTACATATATATATATATATATATAAATTATATATATATGTATATATTATATATATATATATATAATATATTATTATGTTAATATATTATGTTAATATATTATTATGTATATATATACATATATATGCAGCGTATTACATATATAAATTATATTAAATCCGATATTTCGTGGAAATCGTCTGTTATAAATGTTTACATCACATTGTAAACATCACTTGGAAGCGGAAGTTTTTCGAATACAAAAACTCTCAAAATCAAATGAACGTCGAGCAATCTGTCATAGAACGGTTGAATTAATAACGCGTACCGCGTGGATTAAACCAAACACGTGTGCCGGATTTTCAATTTCTCCAAAACAATTTCACCGACGAGCACACACCACGTATATATATCACAAAAGTAAACGCTATTTACAGCGCGGGAATCCTCGTCGCGGGGAATCTTCACGTGCGATTATTACATAGACGGATATTAGAACTCGTAGGTCACCGGTAGCTGGTTTGCCGGGCACAAAATTGCAATTTTATGTCCGACAAAACGCGCGATAGGAAAATTACAACCCCCCCGTTACTCTCTTCGATATCGTGAAGAGGTTTTTATCGAAGATCCTCTTCTTTTTTCCCCTCTTTTTCGGGACCGTCGACAGAGAAACTTCCTCGTCATCCCGTGACGGAAACGAACGACCGATGGTTGATCGATGAATCCTATGTGGTATCGATTTTCGATATATACTTAATAAAATTTTTTTGTGAATTAAGTTTGCGATACAAAATTTATTATTTGAAATTTCTTCGAATTAATACAGCGAGATACATTTTGTACAAGAAAAATTTTGAAAAAAAAACACGAAAAAATTTTTAATTAACTTTTTGCTTTACGAGAAGATCGAAACCTCATTACTCGCAAACCTGTTGAGAGAAAATGCACGAAAAGCAAAGCGCACATATACTTTAGCAAGCTATGTAAACTTTGTCGGCGACGACGCAGGTGGATAGGGTGTATATATATCGGTCGAAGAACCTAACCGGAAGAAACGAGCGTGCAGATTATTTGAACGAGAAACGGGATTACTCGACGATGAACAAACGTTCCCGCGAGACGGTACATATTTCAGCGTTTCGGGATTAAACTTTAGTACACTCTTTTAAAATCACGATATTGTGCGCGAAAGCAAATCCATCGGTTTGGATATTAAATATTCTCTTGTGTTTCTTTTCTTCTCTCTCTCTCTCTCTCTTTTGAAAAAAATAAAAACAATCTTTCAAAGTTACTCACGTTTTCATCAAAATTTATCTCATGGCGATAAGAAATAACGAAAATATAGAAACAATATCGAGAAAACTGTTATATCGGAAAAGCACGGGAAAACGCGGAACGCGCGAGCACTCTCTTACACACACATAATAATGTAATGGATCCTAGGATCCGTAAAATGCAAACGGCTTTGTTACCAATTTTTCCACTATTATTACGCGAATATTATCAATTTTAAACTTAACAATGGCGAAAGAAAAATAAAAGCGCGACCCGAGCTTTGAAAAAACACTTTCAAGATTCTATTAAACAGCAAGTACGATTGAACTTTGAAAAGTAAAGGCAAAACGCGATCCTAAGCAATAAATGTTCTCGACTCGTTTGTGCCGAAGCTATCAAAATAATGGCTTTTAAAATAATAGCGTTGAAAAACATTTTATAAATATATTTCCCAGATAAAAGCGAATATATCGCTTTTAGCAATCACAGTGCTTGTTTTCTCATTCGGTGAAAAAATCGAAGAAAATAAAAAAGAGGGATTGCAAATTTATTTTACCGAGAATATTAAACATGCCGAAGTCTTTGTTTTTTTGTCCGTAAAAGAAATAGTGAGAGTACAGTATAAAATATAAATTTACTTTATACACAACGTGCTATATCTATATATATCTATATATATATATACTATATTAATATTTTAAGATAAAATAGTAAAACAAGTTTATACAAAGGTTTGATTATTTCATTTCAAAAATATTTTGTGTTTGTTAAAAACTATGTGTATACATAGTTGTTTAAAAGTTTAATATTTCAGTAATATACAAAAGTAAAGAACATACAATACACGTTTGTACTTCACAGTGTCCCGAACAATATAACCTACATCGATAGTTATTTATTGCTTTGAGATCGAATTACCTTCTCGAAACAAATATTTGAGAGTTTTCTTCCAGAGTCAACATTTTCCAGTGCAACAGGTATAAGTTGGGAATCAACCTAACACCAAAGCGATCGATGTTATATAAGAAATATAAAAATAACCTCCAGTTACTATATATACCAATTATATTTCCCAAGAAAAATATTTTTTAAAGAAAAAAATTATTTACCTTTTCTTAATCAAAATATTGTATCTCTCTTTTTCTAACACATATAAAAAATGTATACTTCTGTGTTAAAAATTTTTGATATCAGATCCTTTTTCTCTATGTGTGTCGAAATTGACGCAAAAATTCTCTCTGCAATCTTGTTATACACGAAGGAATCTTCCGCTTTAAACAGCTCGGCGATTATCTCGCGGAAACGCGGTACGCATGCAAATCGACCTATGTTGATTAGAAACTACGAATGCATTAATAATTGCACTAATTGCTCCGACTGCATTCCCATCTCTGGACCATTTGCCGATATATCGGCTGATGCGAAAATCGATTTACCAAGCCACCCACACACGGTGGACACACACGCCCGAGTATTATCATTACTATTATTATTATTATTATTGTTGTTATTGTGTCATTAGGCGCGTGCGAGTGTCTGATGTCGCTCGAAACAACGTTCTTGCCCGAGAGATAAACTCGTTAATCATTTGATAATAGGTCCGTTCTTAATCCCAGTGCGGAACCGCGAATTGTCTGTTCTATATGCCCGGATACCGTAAATGGTCGCGCAAGTTCACTTGCAAATTCGCGATCATTTGTGCGATCGTGCTCGGGCAAGCGTTCCCGCTAATGATGTTCCGCGCTTATCGCGCGCGCTCGTATACACTACGCGCATTATATAATTAACATAAAATATATACTTTGAATTGCAAATCGCGTATTTCAAATGTTTTGCGTTGTTATGGAGTCTAGAAAAAATTTCTTTTGTTTTTTTTTCTCATTTCCAAAGATAAATAATGTACAAATATATACATTTGTATACTTTACAAATTCGAAATTTTATTGCGTTTAAAAGACAATAAAAAATTAACACAACGAAAAATTTATTTCCGCATAAATTTTTCGTACAAATTTTTTTTAAATAAATTCTCCGAGCACTTTCGCAAATTTTAATTTTGTTCGCGTCGTTGTTCATTCCCGATGCGAGTAAAGCCTCTTGAAAAAAAATTTCGGAGATCGGTTTTAACGCGACTATAGACTTTCGATAGAAACTGCACGCGACGCGCCGATTGAGCGATGTGACCAACCGCCATTGTGTATAAACAGCTCTTCTGCGATTAATTAGTATTACCGGATAAACTGACTTCACCTCAAACGTAAACGGCCGTTTTCCCAGTCTCTTTGTCTAATGACATCATCATTACGGTGGCGTATCCAAATGGGACGTAAATTTAGTCCCTTTGGCAACGTGGTCGGCAACCATCGGCGCTGTTTGATGTTTCGGAAATAGTATATATAGGCGCTATCATACTATAATCCTAATGTGATGAGTTACCGTATGAATTAGATCACACACTCTGCCCTCTCTCTCTCTCTCTCTCTCTCTCTCTCTCTCTTTTTCTTTATCTCTCTCTCTTTAGCATCACGACTCGCATATCTTTCTTTAAATATGAGATAAAGAGCGCACACAAAAAGAATTATAAATTTATAGAGAAATTTTTACTATTTTGTTTTTTAGACTTAATTTTTAATCATTGAATTTATTCTATTCGGACAATCATCGCTTTCGAATGGGAACGTGTCGTTTCAGCAAGACGTGTCAGAATGGTTTTTTTTTTTTTTTTTTCGTGAAAGTTGTAACAAAGTGACATATCATCGGTCAACCGAATCCAATATAAACAAATAAACCAACAAATAAAAACTGAAACCAGTCGCTATTTTTTTATTTTTTTATTTTACAGTATGTTTATGTATCCAAAGTTTTCAAAGTAGAGTTGTTTAATATACGATCGATTTATTTATTTATGAAAATAATCATAGCGTTTTAGAGTAGAAGCAAAGTACGATGTGGAATGTTCTGTACAGTGTAGGATTATCGGGATGAATCTCTGAGCACATCACGAAAGAGATAATTCGGAACGGAATCGACGCGACTTCAGCTGTCGCGACGACAGCTGTCCGAGGACGAGACTCTGTTCATCTCTCTCTCTTTCAGTGATACGTATCTTAAAAAAAATACTTTATTAATCAATTTTATTTTCTACATCGACATTTCTGAGTTTTTACCACAGTCCGAAGAATTATATATTTCAAAGTATATACATAGTAATTACATTTTCGATTTATACGATAGAATTAAAAATTACAGACTTTTCCAACACACACACGCACACACACACACGTACACACAAAAGCTCTCTTTTCAATATTATAAAAAATTTTGTTAAAAAATAAAACTAATAGACATCAAGATGCATACAGAGAAAAATATAAAAAACAGCTAAGATGATCACACATCAAAACTAAACAAGATTACATCAAAGAAGAGTAAAACAAGTTCTAAAAAATTTGTAAATTTATAAAAATTTTTTTTCGATCAGCGAAATATACAACAGGCAGAGCGTTTACTTACACTAACCGCTAACAATCGAGAAACGAAAGAGAAAAATGAACGTTCGAGATGAGTTAATGACCAATGGGAAATGTAGCTGATCGACTACCTTGTAACGCGTTTTTTTTTTTTCGCGCCGCACAAAACGACACGCACAAGGAAAAGATGACGATTCCTCCGGAATCCCCTAGAGAGTTTTTTTTTATAAATCCTGACGAGAGAGATTATTTTTTGCCGCTCTAACGGCATCATCTAATGACAATATTCTCGCTCCTGAGTTTCCGGCTTGCGGCGGCGCACTTTCTTGCCCCTCGGCGAGCTAGTTTTTTTTTTTTTTTTTTTTTTTTTTTACTGATGTTAGCGGTCTAGTGCAAGATACAGAAGGAAATCTCGTCTTCACACGTGGACCGATGTCTTGAGGTTTTTTTTTGTGCCGCAGTAGTAGTGTAGTAGTGTTCGCTCGCCGCCCCGCTGATGTGTTTTACAGAGTGAAGAGGGGGGTTGGTTGGTGTGGGGGGAGCGAACAATATACTCACTTACCGTCTTTTTCTCTTGGTACCTCGTCGCGGCGACGCACATTGCGCGTATCTCTCAGCTGAGTCTCTTTCTCTTGATAAGTCGTCCGAGAGAGAGTCGTCTTTGTCTTGTTTCCTTCCGCTTCTCGACAACTACGACGGACGGACGGACGGACGCGCATCCGTGCATTCACTCTCACTCTCCGTAGATAGAAGGGAAGAGGGGAGGAAATGAGCCGTAGACCTGCCTAAAGACCCCTTCTCATTCACCAAGGCGTGAGGCCCTGAACTCCACACGTGCCACGTGAGAATCCATCATCACCCGTCAAGTCAACAACGAGTAGTAGGCTGCATCTGCACACAGACAAACATTCCAACATAACAATCCCCTTTCCACTCTCTCTCTCTCTCTCTCTCTTTTGCTCGTTCGTTCGTTCGTTCGCTCGCTCGCTCGCTCTCGCTCTCTCTCTCTCTCTCTCCCTCTCTTTCTCTCTCTCTCTCTCTCTCTCCCGTAGCTCTTTCTTCCCGTAATCACCGATTTTTCTCCCCGCTCGCTCTTTTTTGCCGACGTAAGCGAGAACGGAGGGAAATGAGAAGGTAAAAGCGGCTCCGGTGTGTGAAATTATTACGATTCTTACATGTGTATACGTTTTATATATATATACTCCGCTTAAAGAGAGGGACTCCGTCGATGGGATTTCGACGCCGACCCCCTTCCTTTCTCTTCGGTCGTGTGCGTGACAAGCGAGAGGAGAGATTGAATTGTCGTGTGAGTTATAATATACGTGCACGCGCGGGACGTGCATGTATACATGTATACACGCGCACACACACATACACACATACACATCCGGCGTTCGTCGGAAACGTTATCCCGTTATCGTGTGTTTTAAGTGATTCCTGATGATGAAACTTCGACGATGACATCGAATCAGCGAGCGGATTGATCGAGGTGCGTTTTCTATCGCTTCTACGTCTTGTTTAACTTTTGTTCTTTCGAGTCCTCTTTAAACAATTATATTATATCGCGCCGTGCCGAAGAAAAAAACGGCGAACATCATTATTGTAAGATTTGAATTTAATTGACTGGCGATTAAACGAACACACTTGACGATGAGTAATGTACCGCAAATAAAATGGAAATTAATGCAAATTATGTTTAACGCATTTACGACGTTAAAAGCGTAATTATAATTTAACAAATTATATGTCACTCCGTAACGAGCCAATTTAAATCAATGAAAATCGAAGTTGCGAAATCAAATTTTAAGTCGTTAAAAATTAATAAAGCACGCGCGAATTAAAAGAAATTCTAAAAATTAAGTGACAGAGATGAAATAGAATTTTAGCGGACACGTAGCAAGTGTGGAATATATTCATCAACTTTGCTTTTGAAAACAACAATTAGCTGAAAAAAATTAAGTTCCATCAAAAAATATTATTTTCAGAACTGCGATCGTTATAATATAAATGATATTATAAGAGTAAACATAAATATATGTTGATTGCCAGTCAATTGATTTTACTCTCTCTTTATATTTTCCGGTCAACACACTAGTTGCTCTTTACAGAAACACAACTCGATCAACCTTCTTTCGATGCCATCGAAGCGGTCACTGGAAACACTTGGGGGAACCAGTTGCGGCGCCGCGCAACGTCGATTCGAGCCAACTCTTCCGCTTCTCTCTCTCCGTCTACCTTGTAGGCACAAAGCGAACCAGACAACGGATCGTTGAGCGGAAGTTGGCCGGTCCAGACAGTCGGCGGCGCAACTTTAGAGGCTTCGGAGCCTCGGTCGCATCTTTGATCAGATTATTAAACTGCACGAGCAACGTTTCCGGCGGTGACGCCAGCCGTATATATCGATATATATGTATATACATATATAACGCGTGCATGCATCAGAGATTTCTTTTCGTATCTCGATCCGATCGCTTATACATACATACATACATACACGGGAGCCACTCTGAGAGCTGTTTTTTTTTCTATATATGTATACATCCGAATCTTTTTAAAGCGTATACATACATGTATGGACAAATGCATTTTTTTTCCTTTTTTTTTTTTTTTTTTTTTTTCCGATAGCGATAGAGACTTTATAGAGTGGTCGATTTGAATGTTTGTCTGTGAGTGCGCTGGTAGCCTTTGCAAGACGTTGTGGTGGTGAGCAGATTATATATTCTGAGAGACGTATATACATATATATATATATATATATATAAAATATATATACATACATACACATATATATATATGTATATATATATAATATGGCATCCTATTACAAGTACATACAGTTTATTTTTTTTTCGAAAAATTTTCTAGCTCACGCGCACGTGTGTGCGTATATGTATTCGTGTACATATGGGAAGAGGCAATGTGCGTATATGTATACATATACGTGCGCCCATCGCTCGCATTATATTTATCTGTGTGCTTAAATCCCCGTGACGTTGTGCTTTGAGGATTAAAGATTTTTTTTCGTGGTTTTTTCCAATGATTGATTGATTGGTTGGTTGGTTGGTTGGTTGGTTGGTTGGTTGGTTGGTTGGTTCGTGAGTGAAGGATCCGGCAGATCTACGGCGTGAGATGTGTGACGTATATATATATCTATTATGTGAATGCTATCTGTTTCTATCTATGTATATATGTATACACAATGCCAAGACGCAGACATATATATTTATCGGAGAACAATGTAATTCGTTTCTCGAAATTCGGTCGCTATTATTGTTGTTATTGTTATTATTGTTGTTGTTGTTGTTGTTGTTGTTGTTGATGGTGTTGTTGTGCTTGTCATGTTGTTTTGTTATTTTGTTACTTCTTTGTATTCTACATACACACATCCCTCTTTTGCACTCTCTTTCTCTCTCTCTCTCTCTCTCTCTCTCTTTGCTTTCTTTCTCGCTTTTTCTCGAGCTATTTTCTACATGAAATCCTTTATCAAATGTAAAAGATGCGTGAGTCTTCCCTTCATTCGCTTAAAGATAACACATCTCTTTTTCTTTATTCACTCGGGTTTGTTTTAATATCCCGGTTTTATTTTGTTTCGTCGGAACCGCGTTTCGGCATCGGAAAGTGCAGCTCGGAGATGAAGCTTGGAAAAGCTTCTTGTGAGAAAAAATGAAATAAATACGCTTTGAGTCACGTTACCAGCCAGTCAAGTTACCCGCGAGCGAAATAACGTCGATAATAAAATTAATTAGACCTAGTTTTTCAAGAAAGAATTCAACAAGAAATCCAGTAAAAAAATATCAAATTGAAAACTGAATTATATAAATGTTCGTACTTCGTGACAATAAATGTAAATAAAAACAGCCGAAATAAAGCAAAGTTTATTTATATAAAAAAAATCTTATACGCAACACTCGTTAATATAGAAATTAATAACATAAAAATATAAGTGTTTTAATATTCTATACCTATTTGTTAAATTTTAGTGATTGTATAATTTTTATTTTCTTCATCTTTCAAACATTCGAACGTGATATCCGAATGAACGTGCTATTATTATTACTACTGGCAATGTTACGCGTTATATATAAAGTATGTATATTACAGGTGCAGAAAGTTTTCGAGATAAAACTTTCTAGGCGCGCACGCAATATTCACTAAATTCGATCGCTAGTCTCGATCGTTAAACTAGGCCACTTAAACAAGAACTGTTTCGCTGCTGCGAAAGTGGAAAGACATGCGCGCGCGCGCTCTCGATAACTCTAAAAGAAGAAGAAGAAGAAAAAAAACTAGACTTTTACACAGAGATATCGAGAGGAGACGACGTCTTTGCGAAAAATTTTTTCAAACGCCTGTCGCCCGTCTCTAAGCAAAGATATTATTGGATGAAAAATAACCGTTCTCGCAACTTTTCTTCGAGTTTCGCGCGCGGTGCAGTAAAAATAATGATAAGTGTCAAGAAGTATATTTGAAAAAAAAAAAAAAAAAAGAGTTGAAGAGAAAAAGTATCACAGAGAAGAAACGGAAAAGCTGCTGTGAATCAAACTTGGCATACTTTTATTACTTTGAAGTATCTATCTCTTTGAACTACACGTAGAATAGACTTGGCTTTTGATATTTGCAGCTCAAAAAAAAAAAAAAAAATCATCTCTGAACAGTCTTTCAAAACATGTATCATATATAGTAGAATGTATAGTAGAATGGTATTGAGTGGAACGTATTAGAGTGTGAAGATATATAATGTCAATTTTAATACAATTATTCTTGTTACGGTGAAAAAAATATTCGATATTGCATTTTACGTGACATAAACAGTGCGATGTGTGAAAGAAACAATCAATCACAGGAAGAGAATCTCTTTAAGTAAACTCTAAAGCATATTGCTGCAAAAAAAATACGTATTGAAAAATTATTTTCCATTTTACTTTTAGTTATAACAATAACAAAATCAGACTTGCGCATTATATATATATATAATGTTTATTAAGACGCGTTAAGTTTTATTAAAAAATCTCTAGTGTTTTGGTGGAAAAGAGAGAACAATTGAAAATACAATACTTTGAACTTCGTACAATAAAAAATTCGACACATTGTTTATGACACATTGTAACTGAGAAAAAAAAATTACAACTCTCAAAAATTATATTGCTGAAGATTGCTAAAACTCGTTACTTTTTGAACATCGAAGCTATAACGTCACCGTATGATTTCTTTTATAGTTGTGCTACTTTAAAAACTACAAGCTTTCTAAACAAAATTTCGGACTTTTCTAAAATTTGGCACACTGCGCGAAGCCAAAAAAAAAAAAAAAAACGCGTTTGTTTTTTTTATCAAATATTGCGGAAGCGCAAGCGAGAAGCAACACGTGCGCAGATATAGCCACGATTAAAGCGAGAGAGCGGTTAGACAGAGGCAATAATTGGAATCAGACGCTAATTTGTGTAATCATCTTTCTAAACACAAAACATATAGATTAGAATTTAATAAATACAATAATCAATGATCTGACAAAAAACTTGAGAAATAAAACGAGAAATATGCGAGCGATATATATATACATATATATATATATATATATATATATATATATGTATATGTACACACATCATAAAATGATAATAAGGTAAAAGTTTCTTAAACTAGAATGTAATGACATTTTTTTAATGATATATTGATTAATTAATTACAAAAAGAAAAACGTTTGAAAGATTTATTTATAATTATTTTCCCTGTTGACGTTCTCTTTCTCTTCAAATCTCTTATCTAACTATAAAGAGAACAAATATATTTTTTTTTCTCAAAGTTTTCAAGAATAATAATTAATGTGCGAACATTATATATATATATATATAAAACGATAAAAAAAAAACCGTACGAACAATTCTTTAATCACAAGGTAGAAGAGTTTCCAATAAATCGCGAATTGCGAAAAGACTCACACATCGTTAAACACACAAAGGAATCGAGAGAACAATCGCTCAATCTTATTGATTGGAGATCGATCTGTTGTGTTCTAGTCTCGACAGGTAGTTTTAGATTAGTTGGATTGCATCTTGTGGCGCGTGCGGGAATGTTTTATATATATGTAAGTATATATAAGTGAAGTTCTTAGGGTGAATCTTCTCTGTCTGATGATTTGTTGTTTTCGATGTAGTAGTAGTAGTAGTAGTAGTAATAATAATAATAATAGTAGTAGTAGTAGTAGTAGTAGTAGTAGTAGTAGTAGTAGAGTAGTAGTAGTAGTAGTAGATGTGTTGAGATGTAGTCACGATCCGATGCGTTTTGTGCTTTTGTTGTTAATTATATATAACTGCGTAACTTCTCTTTTCACCAAGCCACACAAGTGTATATGTTGTCGATTTTGTTATTTCGTGCTCGGCCACTATATTAGTAGATATATATATATATTTTTTTTTTTATTATTTCGACATATGTGTACTTCGATCCTGGTGTATATGTTGTTATTATCTTTGTTGCTTGGTGTCTTTTATTTTTGTCTCGATGTGGTGAGATATATATATATATATATATCGTATATCTCGCGACTCTCCGTCCGTTTATATTTGCGGTGACTACGGGATTTTCTAAGCGCTCGGAAGGATCGAGATCGATCGATTTTTTTTTTTTGCGGCTCGTGGATGCGCTTGTCAGTGTGGCAATAGCGTGAAACGGCAAGAGACACGGCACTATATATGCTTTGCTTGCGTGTTACGTTTCGCACACGAGTCTTTACCACGCCAGCGCGAGACGCAAGTTCACCCGGAAGGAACACACCATTATATACCGAAGAACCACTATATATATATATATAACGACGTTCAAGACCATGACGCGACACGTTTGGCGGCTACGCCGTAATCGAATTACACTTCCGGGAATTGTGAAGAGTTAATGGAAGTATCTAACACAAAAATCGGCGGTGCAAAATTTATAATTACACGCCATTAACAACCTGCGAAACTAAAGACGCTTCTTGCTTAAGAAGAAGTTTTTTGGTTACTCATTAAAAAAACACCAAACGCAATTTTTTTTTTTTTCAGCGAGAACGTTAGAAGTTGAAGTGCAACTACGTTACTTTTTCGTTCTTTGAGTTGCATATAATTACATCAGATACTTCCATTCTCAATCTGATCTAAGTAGCCAAAGTAACAAATCAAAAAACAACGATCAAAATAATTGTAAAAATTTATCATATTGATTTTGACCAATTTTCGTATTTTTTTTTATTTATTAAATTCATTCATTTTTTTTTAAATTCTTTCTCTAATACTTAGATCAGTTTCGATCAATAGGTCTTCAATCAGCTTCACACTGCGCATCACAGCGAAAAGTGGCCGTGTTAGATTGGGATTCGGCAAGCGCTATGCCGTTAGAAAAAATGTTCGATGTATAGAAGTTCGGCAAAAAAAAAAAGGAAAAAAAGAAAAAAAAAAAGAAAAACTCCGTCGACTGTCGTCAAAAGTCGATTGTCATTGACACACGGGATGCACTCTCTTTCGGTTTTATTATCAGCGGGCGCCTGCTTAAACAAACGTGCCGACCGTCAAAAAAAAAAAAAAAAAAAATTCACCAACGAAACTTGACAGTCGGCCAATGTTGAAGCAAACGCTCGCTGAGAGAGATAGAGTGACGAGGATGTGTGTTTGCGGGAAAACACGCAGCTGTTGAGAACACAGAATCCTCTGGTTGCGTGCTGGCTGCGTTACGCATCTGGTCGCTATCAATTCGGTATGCGACCAGAAGCAACCGCAATGTAACAAATTAATTTGTGCACGTGTAGAATTTCCGAGATCGCTCTCGCATTATTATTCGGACCACCCAATCGAGACGTTTCGCGCGAAATTTAGTGCGTTGCCGTCGATAATGCAAAGTTTGCACAAACGTTCGCACATGGTAGTATATACATGCGGAAAGAAAAAAATAAAGGATAGCGTGCAAGCTCAAATTTCAATCAATTTCAGGATTTCAATCGGCACGGACTGTGAAGAAAATCAGTTTAAACTTCGCAGTTCCTTCGTTGCGAAGAACGTTATCTGGTACAAGTGTAGATAATATACTAATATATTCTCACGTTTTTTGCGATTACACGATTCGCCATTTATGAGGCGAATTTTTTATATGTTCTATTCGCAGTTGAATTCAATGAAATTGTTTTTCAATTTAAGTAAAAATTTCTATAAATATATATATAAGTAACTAAATATATATTAGGTCTATCGGAAAGTTCTGTCCGTTTTTGGAACAAAACAAAATACAAATTTTTCTTACTGTCAATAAACTTTATTAAATAATATAATTGCCATTATTATTAATGATTTCTTGCCGGCGTGAGGGCAATTTGTATATCCCATTTTTAAAAGATTAAGAAAAATTTGTATTTTGTTTTATTCCAAAAACGGACAGAACTTTCCGGTAGACCTAATATTTTATTTATCCTACCAGAAAAAGCGTGTGCAAATAATCAGAATCGATTCTATCGATCTTGATTATTGCCTCTTTTCCGCGACGTTGATTGGACGTCTATACGTGGAGAAAATTAAAAACGTGATTAATCAGTCACATGAGACAGGAAAGAGTAGAAAAACAACAAGTGACTAAGGTAATGTGACTGTAATGTATGTTATACATAACATTAAATAATATATATAACATAAATAATATATTAAATAATATATATTATACATATAATTTATTATGTATTTATAATGTTATACTTTATATATTATATATTATATATATTATATACATACTACCGTAAGGTCACTGATCTCGGTCGCGTGACCGCGGCGGGGTCAATGACCTTGGTCGCGCGACTGCGGTGGAGTCACTGACCTCGGTCGCGCGACCGCGGTGGTGTTACTGACTTCAGTCACGTGATTACGGTATATATATAATATATATATATATATATACATATATGCGTATGTGTGTATATTATATATAGATATATAATATACATAATATTCTCTTTTTTACCCTTCTCCTTGTTTGACTTTAGTCACGTGTTGTTTTTCCACTTCTCTCTCTCTCTCTCTCTCACTATTTTTTGAGTTTGATTTTCATGCGTTATTTTTGACATTTCTCATATGTGTATTATATATGGTTTATAAGACGTATATACTATCTGTCATCGCGCGCGCGGTGACAGGTTGTGTTCACTGACAACACGTTAAATAAAAATAACAATAGCGTGCGCGTAGCGCGCGCCTGTGTTGTGCTGGTACATAACAAAAAAGAAACAAGTAAAACCATTATTGTTGCAAAGAAGCGTATATTGATAAACTTTTATCACGCGCAGTTTTATTTCGATTTATAAGAAATATAGCGATTCGCAAACATTGCTAATGGCGGATTTCTCTTCGAACGCAAATAGTTCTTTTGTTCGGGCGAATAGTCTATTCTACTCCCACCTGACGTGAGCGCGGCAATGTCTCTTTGATTCAGACAAATGTACCCCCATTACTTTGAGCGAAAATTTCCATTTCACTCTCCGACTATACCATTCGCTCTGTATTGCATACAACTATATACCTATTATTTGTTTCATCAAAATTAACAGCAAATCGTTTGCCGTTTCGAAACAAAAGCAGAGAAATTTATGCCCGTTCAATTTTATACACTGTACTTTTTCAAAACTATATATATATCCGATCCGTTTTCTTAGGTTTTAAATTTGCCGAATGTTTGAAAACAAACTATTATTGTTTATTCGTTATCAAAATATCGTTATCGAAAAAATTAATTTTACACAAGTTTTGTTTTCTGTTACTGTATTTGAAACTTGAATGTGTTACTTTTCGTTGGTCGCAAACTTCATGAAAGTTTAAACAAACCATCAGATATGTAGTATAGACAGAGTCATGATTTGAATTGTATAAATAGAATTGAAAGAATTTGAATGAGAAAGTTTTTAAATTACGAACAACACGCTTTGAACGTAAAACTGTTGAATTTTAGATTTTTTATCTTTTTACATTTTTTGAAATGCGATAAGCTATGTAAATTTCAAAAAATAGCGTATGTTTTCAAAAAGAGAAAATATAAGAGTTGAAAATTGAAACTATACTCTACTGTAAAGTTTTTGTGTGCGTCCGTTGAAACACGCAAGCGCCAATGTTACGCACCCGGAAATGAAACCGGGAAAAATATCACTTTCGAGTGCTGTATTTTTTCAGTGGGCGCTTTGGGCCGCGCGCTTTATTATTCGTTACGTGTTATTGCGTTCGTATCTGTGTGGTTCAATATGATATGGTACGGCCACACGAGTGTCATAAAACGTCGAATCTCGATGACCGGGCTCGCTCGTATAATTGAAACTAACGGCTCGCGGTGCCATAAAGACGCGCGAAACGCGCGTAATTTACTGCACGACGATGCAACAACCAACATGTTCTAACTCAAGAGGTATTCCGCATTGTGTAAGACCTTCAATAATGAAGAACAAAAGCACTGTACATTGATTGCATACTAAAATATTTTAAGAGATAGTAAATATTTATAACACACATGTTATATAGTTTTAAAAAAATATTTGTAAAAACACTGTAACTAGTTACAACTTTAAAAGATATATAAAAAATCTAGAAAAATCATTGAGATATTTAAATTGATTTTTTTAATTAAACTGTATTTTAAGTGCAGATTTATAAATTTATTTTTAGTTATAATAAATTTTTATAAATGCAGATTTTTTTATAATAACAATATACGTGATAAAAATTTTGTAACATTAATCATTGTTTAGATATATAGAGCAGAAACGAGATTAAAAGTGGTTATAAATAAAGCTTCAATTGTATACACAGATTGATAATATACGCGTGCTGACATTTTGGATGAGATTGCCGTCAACGTAATTATCGTTATCAAAGATAACGGCGATAACGTTACGGATATCGCGATAATACTCGCGAGTCGATACATAAATAGATTTAAGTAAAGAATATAAATGTAAAAATATATAAATAAACCATATAGTGTATATATATGTATACAGCAAAGAAATATTTTTAATTTATTAAATTTACCTCTCCAAAAAATTACTAAATATTAAAAGTACAGTAAATTCATAAGTCTTTAGTGTTTTATTCGAGTTGACATATTTTGTGAAATACGAGGTAAACGAGCGCGTAATTTCGCAAAATGCGGTGTCGTAAAATTGATAATATAGACTTATTGCGTGTATCTATGCGATTGTCGACATATGATGTAAAACGTAGTGACGCGTTTCGGAGAGAAAATATTGACGAGAAATTCGATAATTATATTTAAAACTTGATAACATTGGAGAGGAAAGTATCGTATCCGGTTATTTTGTTCATTTTGCCGAATAAATCAGTAACGCTTTTTATTGCAAACGCGATGTTTTCGCACACTTTTTGATGTATATGTGAAAAGTGAATGTGTCTCATGATAAAAATGACGTATTTGTTAAAATAAAAACAAAAATAATAAAATATTAGACTGAAAATAAAAACAATGCAAAATATGTATTTTTAGAAAGTTTAATATAATTCTATTTAATATATGTATATATAATATATATATATATGTATATAATATATATATATATGTTAAAAAAGTAATACTGCTATTTTATTACATCATATAATACAATAATTACTATTATTAATGATTTCTAAAAAAACTCGTTATTTTTTATTGTTTAATTTACTGCTCGTCTATCTAATTAAAAATATTTCTTGCGTATTATAATATATAATAGTATAATATAATATATATTATATAATATAGTATAATATATAATAGTATAATATATAATAGTATAATATATAATAGTATAATATATAATAATTAAAATTTAGCATTTTCGCGCAAGTAAAATATTTCGCAATACGTCATCTTTGATACTGTATTTCATATTTTAATATGACGTCTGTTTATTCAAGAAGCTAGAGAGCACTTTAATAAATATATTACGTTATTAATATTAATTTTGATGTTATATTAATATTGCTCTTTCAACCATTTCAAAGAACGTGAATATTTATGCGCACAATCGCAAAATATTATGAGTATATATAAAAAAATATATAGTTTTTAGTTATAATATTACGCGTCGGTGAAATCGTATTAATTTTGCTTTTTTTAACATAATCGCCGAACATAAGTAGTATCGATAGATGCTTGTCAACTTGATTACAATTCTTCCTGTCACTTGTGAGTCACAATGTAAAGTCAATTCTAAACTCAAGATCAATTTGTACACAGAGAAAACTAAACACAATGTTTGCAATAAAAAAAAAAATTTGCTGCATACAGTATTGCATATTGTAACGCTAATTCATTTGCCAAACGAAACATTTTTTGTTCTGTTAAAAAGTATAATAGTGAGAAAAGAGAGAGAAGTGAGAACGCTAATTGCCAGAGTAATCAAATATTCATTTGCAAACTCGCAAAGCGAAAGGATGGACCGACTATAATTAATTCTTTCCGGTCCAGCGATTCCAACGGGAATCACATTTGTTATGTTCTCGACATATACGAATAAGTTCAGTCCGAAAATCTTTATCAATTTTTTTTTAACCATTTCAAGCCCGGCTAAATAAACAATTAACAAATATATATATATACAACGTTCAACAAAACATCATTAAAATTTTATCTTGTATAATTAAATTTGTTTCTTTTAGATCTGTCAGATTAACCGCGTGAAATTCTACTGTACGTAAAATAACAAGATATTTAAAAACAAAGAGACGATATTCTTTTTTTGCATTTATAATTCAAAGCCTAGAGAATAGAAAAAAATCCTATAATTTTAGAATAAAGCGAGTTTTACGGAATTTATGTATACACGTGATGATAATTATGTTGAAAAAGTTTTTTTGCTCGCCAAACACAAGATATAGTTTTTTAAAATGTCTGTCATAATAATAGTCGTAATAAAATGTTCATTTGTAAACTCATAACTGATCGTGTAACCAAATTGCCTCTTTGCCACGCCGCAGGTAGGTGAAACTGCATTTGCGCCGCGTGCAACCCGAAATTGCGTTTTCATCTACAATTTAATATCGCAGCGGAATATTTGATTTGGACGAAGTTGCATTCCTTGATGTAACTATAAATGATAACGTTTCGCTTTGAAATAACTCGGAAATTTCAAAACGCAATCTCTCGAGCAGGAGAATTAGTGGAAGTAAATTAAAGCGCGCGAACACGGATTCCACATAGAGAGATCGCGGATTTTTAATTTGAAGTCCGCCGACTTGTTCCCGAACTTCTTTTTTTTTCCGTCGTCCATTCACACACACACACACACACACACACACACACACGTATATGCGGAATGTAGAAACACAGTTCTTATTTTTTGAAAACAACCAAAGCTCATCCAACTATTTAAATTGGCTTTTTTGACACAAGTTTTTTTATCTTAAAAAATGAAATATTAAATAGTAGCTATTGCGTCAAAAATCCATTGTGTCAGAAAAACAATATTTCAACGCGAAAATCTTATACGAGATAGATAATGTAAAATTTTCTTTACAATCATTCGTTTTGCAATTTCAACTTAATCCAATATTTACTATAATAAGTTCTCAGAATCATCGTGCTAGCGATCGTATGTTATATTAATTTTTTATCTTTCATCGTGAGCGTGCCTAATCACGGCCTTTGATATCACACAGCTTAGTTTAAACAATCATCCAGAAGACGGAAAGATTAATCAATCATGAAGTCCTGAAGAAGATCGGGATTTTATTTTCCGTCAATTTATCTCGTCCGCGTGAGTAATGCATGATAATGTTACACGTGACATATATGTATATACAATCGACTTGCGAGTTTTCGAGCGAAAAATGAATTTACGAACGCGCATTTTGCCAATTGTGATTAAAAACGCGTTTGACGATACCCGACGCGAATACGACGACCGTTCAAATTTGTATCGCTCTTTTTTTTTTGTTTTTTTTTTTCTCACCACATCTCGTTTAATTAGAAAATTGCCGAATCGTTTCGTATATATATATCGTTCAATTTATTTCCCCTCTGTGAACGATACCCGCGACAACGATGTACACGTGTGATATATGGGCGTAACAAAATATCTGACTTGCGGACGGCGGCATTTCGCGGAAATGGCGAATGTCTGCGTAGGTGGCGCGTCGCTGACCCAGTTTTATTGTTCAAATATAATATAAAAGAGGAAGTTAAAAATAAAAAAACCTCTATCTCTTCGTTCTATATATGGCATTTTGATATAACGATATCAACGTTATTCCAATTTATTTGCAACGCACAACGCAATTGAAAAAAAAAAAAAAAAAAGATTTATTTTTCACATAAATTATGCGTCAGACGCAATTCAATCTTCAAAAAAAAATTAATCCTCTCTCTTACATTTTATTTCATAAGAGAGCGAAACGGGACCGGTGAGCATTGTATCATCCATCGTATTTGTGAAATATTCATAATTAACATGAAAACTGTTCAATGTGTGTGTAGAGAGTCGCTGCTTTTTTGTCGAATATAACTTTTCTTCAAACCAGTCATGATTCGAGATTAAGCCGTCGTACGGTAAATCCTCTCTCAGTTTTGCGCGTCTCGACAATTTAATGCCCACATCAAAAGAAACGCCGTCTATCCTCCTGACTACCGCGTCGTCGGAATCCTCTACTCTCTTCTTTTCTTATCGCGACACGGCGAAATTCCGTTCTCGAAAGGAAGGGCATGTCGACGACGTTTTCTCTGCGCTGGAAATGGACTTATGCGAGAACAGAGAACGGCGGGGACCCCCTGAGTTTCGCATCGCGTTACCCGAGTCGAGCAGGTACGGGCACGGAAATTGCGACACGACGAAGCGAAATAGCGTTCGCCAAGCTGCAGTTTCTACCGAGGCAAAGGTGTGAGAAACGCGTTTGACGTTATCGAGGCCGGTAATTGGAAGCGTCTGGCCGCCGCACCGGGCGACCGAGAACTTCCGTCGTTCCCGTTCACTCTTGGCGATACCGCGCGATCAACATGACTCAGGTTTACCCACTTGTTATATACCCCATCGCGATTTCGTCCAATAGATTAACCCAGGACTACGTAATGATTACACAGAAAAAATTGTTTTGAGGAGATATCCCACTTACTTTAAGTATATTTTATACTAAAATAGACGCCAAGAAGAGTTTCTTATTTTAAGAGAAAAATCCTCTAAACAGTAATATTGATAAGAATATATACTGATTAGAATATAAAAAGCCTCTATAGAAAAACATATATATATCTCACTATCGAAAAAGACTATATTCTTAAATTAAGAATAAATTCTTAAATAAAGAATATATTCTTAATTTCAGAAGAATATCATCTAAAATCTTTAAGAAGATTTTTTAGGTATAAAATCTTCTACTTACGAGAATATAATTTTTTCGGTGTACTAAAACAGAGAATCAAATTTATTTTAAGAAATACACTTATATTTAACAAATATCGATTGTTAATTTCTCTTGGTGTAAAACATATATTAACAATATAATGAAAGAAGTCGCGCAATGTCAGCTGTTACACCGAAAAAATTGTATTTTTGTTTTGAGGATATATATCCTACTTACTTTAAGTATATTTTATACTAAAATAGGCGCCAAGAAGAGTTTCTTTTTTATTTTAAGAAGAAAATCCTCTAAATAGTAATATTGATAAGAATATATACTGATTAGAATATAAAAAAAGCCTCTATAGAAAAACATATATATCTCACTGTCGAAAAAGTCTATATTCTTAAATAAAAAATATATTCTTAAATAAAGAATATATTCTTAAATATATATAAAGAATATATTCTTAATTTCAGAAGAATATCATCTAAAATCTTGAAGAAGATTTTTTAAGTATAAAATCTTCTACTTAGGAGAATATAATTTTTTCGGTGTAGAGACCTCGTAAGTATCTCTTATTTTAATCTCAAAGAGTCGACAGAGCGCCATTTAATATAAATGGAAAAGTGGAAATAGAACAAAAGTCACAATATTCGTCGTACAGAAGCTAGAGAACGTAAATCTTGAATAGTGCAACTAAATGTTTGAGTATACAAATATTGTGTTTTGTTAAACAACAATAAAGCTATGTTTTCATACATGTGATAATATATATATATATATATATATATTTCGCGTGTAGTATATAAAACGATCTCTCGTTCTTCTTGCTATCTTGTAATTTACGAGACTTGGTTTTAACTTTTCTCGTGGAATTTAAAGCTTTTCTTTATGGTGTTATATGAGATTAAGGAAATGAAGGTTGTCTAAAAGTTTTCCCCCACCGAGAGTTTCAATTATGTTAAAACGCAAAATATAAAAAACTGCCATTGTCGCGTAAGAAAAAAAAAGCTCCTACATATAACATACATATAATAGCTGATATATATATATTCTTCTCGCTTCATAGATTTTTCAAAGTGTCGTGGGAAACGATTTCGTCGCGAGAATTATTCTTTATCGGATATTATCTCTCGGACTGCAGCAGAGAGGTCTCTTCCGTAATTACCACGAAAACTGCGTACATACGATTCAACGAGCTCGCCTGGCGAGCGCCGATATCAGCTTCATGAAGGCGACCACACACAGTAATTGAGCATTACGGTTGACGTAGATGATGATGATGACCTGGAAGCGCAAACGCAACCCAGGTGCTAAACGATCCAATTACGAAAAAAATATCAGCTGTTTCTGCTTCATTTTCTTTCTCTTTTTGCAGTAAAAAAAATTCTTTGACTAATCTGGATCTTTAATTATTTTACTGAGAGAGTGAGAGAACGATCAATTTAATTAAAGAGATATCGTTAATTACAAGAAGCACAGAAGAGAGCGTAAGTATATAACAAAATTATTCATCTCAAAAAAGATATTTCACGATATTAACGTTTTCTTTAAGGAAATTAGAAATTCTTTTGAACAAGTCTCGTGTACACATAAAATTTATTAGATCGTGAATGAAAGATCAATTCGGTGTTAATAAGAACTTGATTTTTCTGTGAAGAGTAAGAAGACGTAAATGAGAAACTAATGTTATTCCATATAGATCTTGCGCATTTAATAATAAAGACGTCCCCACGCGTCGCACGAAGGATACAATTCACACTGCGGTTCATCAAGGACGACATAAATGCTGTCAACGTGCTTAAGCGGTGCCGATGATATTACACGAGTAACAAGAGAACCCTCAGTCCTTACGCGCTCTTGAGAAATATCGGAGGCGAAATTCCGGAGCTACACTGAGAAAAAAATACTATTAACTCAACTAAATGCGTTTAGTTGAGTTTCAGTTTTTTATCTGAATTACTTGGTTTTTTAATTCAAGCATATGGGTAATAAAGATAACAAATTCGTATAAGTTGAATTAACAATAGTGGTAATGAACATTATTAATTCACTAAACCGTGAATTGTTTTGTCGAACATAAGTTGTGATAATTTCAAATAAAAGGTACTGTTAAAAAAATGAAACAGGCAATTCTCATTTAATTTAATTGAATATAATCTGAATTTCTTTGTACCAAGTATTTCATTTAATCAAACTGCTTATTTTTATAAGCAGACAAAATATTGTGTTGTCCTATTGTGTTGTGCATTCAAAGTTAGCTGTATTTAAGCAAATTATAATTTTGTTAAAACACAACTAAATTGTCTTTCGGTAATAATCTAATTATTATATCTATTGAAACATGATATCTTCTTACATTAATCAATATTTCATTGACAGCCCGTGACCGCTGCATATAGTTGAATCGAATACTATTTTGTTACTTCACCAACTTTTTTTTCTCAGTGTATGAGCATGAACGCACGATAAAAAATTTTATCGATCATTTTGTAGATTCTGAGAGACGCATTTATCAATTGTTTATGAAAGTGAATTTCTCGTTATAAACCATGAAATAATCGAAATTAATTGTGTTTCACTGCGAGTCACGCATGAAACTTGTTTACTTTTATCGCGTTATTTCGCGCGTTAATACAAATTGTAAAGTTACGTATTTACGTAGAAATTATCATTATACATAATGTGATCGTGATATGCGCGCGTTTCTGCTCAAATTCAAGTATTGCGAGAAATTCGTAATGTCACGCGCACGCGCGCGCATATTAGCGTTACTGATTATAATTGACTTTGATGATCGATAAACTATCTTTTATTATAGCAAATACTATTTTGTTACTACAACAACTTTTTTTTCTCAGTGTACCATTAGGTGTCATATGCTGAATATCTAAAAAAAAATTTCAGCTCGAAAAAGAACAGAGATCTATAAATCAGGAGATTAAGTATTTTGATAATAGTTTATTTTACTATGATTTTTTTTGTTTTTAAGAAGAAAG
This sequence comes from Pseudomyrmex gracilis, assembly GCF_002006095.1. Taxonomy (NCBI): domain Eukaryota; kingdom Metazoa; phylum Arthropoda; class Insecta; order Hymenoptera; family Formicidae; genus Pseudomyrmex; species Pseudomyrmex gracilis. The sequence continues at coordinate 391,441 of NW_018020657.1, forward strand.
CGATCCTCCGATGTAATCTGTTCAAAAAAATTTTAAACAAAAAGATATTTCTCGAGAATTAATTTAGTTCCTGTAACATTAACTTATAAACGTCATAACATTCGTATGTTAAAATTGTTCCAATTTTTCTCGAGACAACGGAAGAGAGAAAGAAGAGAAAAAGAAAAGAGAAGATAAAATCTTGAGTAAGAGACGTACCTACATTTTGTCGGATAAAATTTCGTACATGTACGAAACGCGATGCGATTTCTGCCGACAAGTAAATCTCGCGTTGAGATTTGCCGTGTGTGTGTTTCCTTCATCATTTTCATTTAACAATAAGGTACTTCGCGTAACAACAGTCATTTATTACAGAGCAATCCATGTAGCCGCACAGTAAGCTGCTAACGTCACAATACAAATCTGACGTCCTTTCACGATTGCAATGCTATTTTCAGGATGAGATTGCAATTACGAATCTTGCCATTGTGGTAAAGCTGATAACAGCTCGTTGCAGTCGTGAACGGCGGGATTAGCGAGTACTGTTGCAATTTTGTTCTTACTCAGCCGTCCGAAAAGAAAAAAGTTAAGTGTCAGCAAGAACTGACGATGAAATAAATTACATCGCGTTACGACGAATCCTATGAGTGCAATTTCGTCACTACAGACCGAGTCAACGAGAAAACGTTTAATCGCGATAAAACAAACATTGTACATTTTAACTCTTTCGTATTTGATTAATAAAAGTCGCAATAAAATAAATCGAATAAAGTCGCGCTTTGACGACAAAAACTGTATGACTAAAGTGTCGATTAACTTTTTTTTTTTTTGTGATACATCGAGATTACTCTCAGGCTCTATAAGTCTTATTAAACTAATAATATCTGAATATAGGGACATTAAGAGCCGTTCGCAGGATGTTGTGCGTGAATGTGCATTTTTTTTTTAAATATATACACCGAAAAAATTATATTCTTGTAAGTAGAAGATTTTATACTTAAAAAATCTTAAAGATTGTAGATGATATTCTTCTGAAATTAAGAATATATTCTTTATTTTTTTAAGAATATATTCTTAATTTAAGAATATAGTCTTTTTCGATAGTGAGATATATATATTTTTCTATAGAGGCTTTTTAATTATTCTAATCAGTATATATTCTTATCAACATTACTATTTAGAGGATTTTCCTCTTAAAATAAGAAACTCTTCTTGGCGCCTATTTTAGTAAAATATACTTAAAGTAAGTGGGATATCTCCTCAAAACAAGAATACAATTTTTTCGGTGTAACAGCTGACATTGCGCGATTTCTTTTATTATATTGTTAATATGTGTTTACAGCAAGAGAAATTAACAATCGATATTTGTTACATATAAGTGTATTTCTTAAAATAAATTTGATTCTCTGCTTTAGTACACCGAAAAAATTATATTCTCGTAAGTAGAAGATTTTATACTTAAAAAATCTTCTTAAAGATTTTAGATGATATTCTTCTGAAATTAAGAATATATTCTTTATTTAAGAATATATTCATAATTTAAAAACATATTAAGAATATATTAATAATATATTCTTTATTTAAGAATATAGTCTTTTTCGATAGTGAGATATATATGTTTTCCTATAGAGGCTTTTTAAATTCTAATCAGTATATATTCTTATCAATATTACTATTTAGAGGATTTTCCTCTTAAAATAAGAAACTCTTCTTGGCGCCTATTTTAGTATAAAATATACTTAAAGTAAGTGGGATATCCTCAAAACAAGAATACAATTTTTTCGGTGTATATATTTATACACGTATATATTTCGAAATAATTTTTTTCCTCCATATAGGATGCTGGATTTGCATCACATATATATGAAGGACCCCGTATACCCCCTTAACTAATTTAAAAATTTTTTTTTTTTCAGGTATTACACCTGAAATAAAAATCGTTAAAAATATTTTACAACGACAGCAGGCAAATTAAAAATAAAAAAACTTGCAATATCTATTGTAACAAGACCGGTTTTGGATCAAGTCGGAGAAGCCGCCAAGCAATGATTTTCTTTCGCTATGAGTTCTTAGTATTTTGGCCAAGTTTTAGACCAACCGTAAATTTGAGAGCGCATAATATAGTATTTATCGCCGAAGAGAGAGAAGGATGATTAAACCCAAAAACACTCTCTGTACATCTAATGCGATATATGCGGATAGGGGCGGTCCGTAATTTTCGGTCGCGAGACGGATTGCCAATCGGCGCAGCGGGTGGAGTCTAGTTAGTTGGCGAATTGCTAATTTGTCCGCAAAGTTTTGAGGTGCGAGATAGCCGCGTGGGGTTTCGCGGTTGTTGACGCGCGCGGGAAGAGACCAGTTTCTCTCGAGGATAGGGATAGGTTGGCCAAAGATTCCGAGTCCGCACTTGCCAAGTGAAAATGGCGTCGGTACGCCAAGAGCACGTTACACAAACTACTGTGGAATGTGGTCACTTCGAGCTGTGTATACCATCCATAGTTTCGAATTTCTTGTGTCGAGATTCTGGCCAGATTTGATGGCCACAGCTATGGATAATACATAAGATTTCTCTCGTCGGTGATCGCTATTTGCACGGAATGCAATCATTATGTTCGAACTCGTCTGTTGAGGAAAGATATCAAAAAAGTCGGAATAACGTTTTTTTTATAAACGGATACCGTTATTCTTCTGAAATTTATCACGAGAGCGCGGAAATACATCATTTCTAATGAGATCTTGATGAAGCAAAGATTAATGAAGATTTTATATACTTTAAATTTTATCGTAACAGCTGATTTATAACAGCTGACATTGCGCGACTTCTTTTATTTTATTGCTAATATGTGTTTTACAGCAAGAGAAATTAACAATCGACATTTGTTACATATAAGTGTATTTCTTAAAATAAATTTGATTCTCTGTTTTAGTACACCGAAAAAATTATATTCTCGTAAGTAGAAGATTTTATACTTAAAAAATCTTCTTAAAGATTTTAGATGATATTCTTCTGAAATT